>NC_057796.1:26177083-26207514 GCF_018294505.1 Triticum aestivum
CCCGACGGCGGCGGTGCGGACGCGGACACGGTGAGTTGGGGCACGGGATGGAGAGAGGGGTGAGAGAGATGGGAGAGAGGCGGGTGGGGCTGGAGAGACAGAGAGGGGGCGGCCGTTACTAATTAAGTGGGGGCACGTTCTTTGCCGTCCGCTAGCGGATGGCAAAGAGCGCGCATAGCAGAAGGGGGAGACGGCCGTTAGCTGGACCCTTTCTTTGCCGTCCGCCAGCAGACGGCAAAGGTCCTGCAGGCAGAAGGCAAAGAATAGGCAGACGGCAAAGAATCTGACCTAGCCACGCCGTGCCCTGTGGGGCCCATCTGGCTCTTTGTCTGCCTTCTAGCCCAGCTGACGGCAAAGAAGCAGCTGACGGCCAATATCCTTTTTGCCATCTGCCCTTTCTTTGCCATCCGCTTTGTGGAAGCGGACAACAAAGAGGAGGCAGACGGCAAAATGCCAGATTCCAGTAGTGTATATGGTTTATTTGGTGGAAGATTATATGTTCAGATTCATTATGCTATTTAATACCCCTTTGATCATGAGCATGATTATCATTTTTGAGTAGTTACATTGGTTCTTGAGGGCACGGGAGAAATCTTTTTGCAATTAATCATGTGGATTTGATATGTGTTGGATATTTTGATGGTATGTATGTTGTGATTCCCTTAGTGGTGTCATGTGAATGTTGACTACATGACACTTCACCATACTTGGGCCTAAGGGAATGCATTGTGGAGTAGTTATTAGATGATGTGTTGCGCGAGTGACAGAAGCTTAAACCCTAGTTTATGCGCTACTTCGTAAGGGACTTATTTGGATCCAAAAGTTTAATGCTATGGTTAGATTTATTCTTAATAGTTTTCTCGTAGTTGCGGATACTTTCAAGGGGGTTAATCATTAGTAGGAGGTTTGTTCAAGTAAGAACATCACCTAAGCATCGGTCCACCCACATATCAAATTATCAAAATGTTGGGGAACGTAGTAATTTCAAAAAAATTCTACGCACACGCAAGATCATGGTGATGCATAGCAACGAGAGGGGAGAGTGTTGTCCACGTACCCTCATAGACCGATAGCGAAAGCATTTAACACAACACGGTTGATGTAGTCGTACGTCTTCAGGATCCGACCGATCAAGTACCGAACGCACCGCACCTCCGAGTTCAGCACACGTTCAGCTCCATGACATCCCTCGAACTCCGATCCAGCCAAGTGTTGAGGGAGAGTTTCGTCAGCACGACGGCGTGGTGACAATGTTGATGTTCTACCGACGCAGGGCTTCGCCTAACCACCGCTACGATATTATCGAGGTGTAATATGGTGGAGAGGGGCACCGCACACGGCTAAGAGATCAATGATCAATTGTGTGTCTAGAGGTGCCCCCTGCCCTTGTATATAAAGGAGCAAGGGGGGTTCGGCCGGCCTAGAGGAGAGGCGCGCCAGGAGGAGTCCTACTCCTACCGGGAGTACGACTCCCCCCCTTTTCCATGTTGGACTAGGAGAGAAAGGGGGAAAAGGTGGAGGGGAGGAAGGAAGGGGGGTGCCGCCCCCCTCTCCTTGTCCTATTCGGAGTGGGGGGAGGGGCGCCCGGCCCTGCCCTGGCCTCCTCTCCTCTCTTCCACCTAGGCCCACTAAGGCCCATTAAGTTACCGGGGGGTTTCGGTAACCTCCCGGTACTCCGGAAAAATCCTGATTTCACCCGGAACACTTCCGATGTCCAAACATAGGCTTCCAATATATCAATCTTTATGTCTCGACCATTTCGAGACTCCTCGTGATGTCCGTGATCACATCCGGGACTCCGAACAACCTTCGGTACATCAAAACATATAAACTCATAATATCACTATCATCGTAACGTTAAGCGTGCGGACCCTACGGGTTCGAGAACTATGTAGACATGACCGAGACACCTCTCTGGTCAATAACCAATAGCGGAACCTGGATGCTCATATTGGTTCCCACATATTCTACGAAGATCTTTATCGGTTAGACCGCATAACAACATACGTTGTTCCCTTTGTCATCGGTATGTTACTTGCCCGAGATTCGATTGTCGGTATCTCGATACCTAGTTCAATCTCGTTACCGGCAAGTCTCTTTACTCGTTCCGTAATACATCATCCCGCAACTAACTCATTAGTCACAATGCTTGCAAGGCTTATAGTGATGTGTATTACTGAGTGGGCCCAGAGATACCTCTCCGACAATCGGAGTGACAAATCCTAATCTCGAAATACGCCAACCCAACAAGTACCTTTGGAGACACCTGTAGAGCACCTTTATAATCACCCAGTTACGTTGTGACGTTTGGTAGCACACAAAGTGTTCCTCCGGTAAACGGGAGTTGCATAATCTCATAGTCATAGGAACATGTATAAGTCATGAAGAAAGCAATAGCAACATACTAAATGATCGAGTGCTAAGCTAACGGAATGGGTCAAGTCAATCACATCATTCTCCTAATGATGTGATCCCGTTAATCAAATGACAAGTCATGTCTATGGCTAGGAAACATAACCATCTTTGATCAACGAGCTAGTCAAGTAGAGGCATACTAGTGACACTCTGTTTGTCTATGTATTCACACATGTATTATGTTTCCGGTTAATACAATTCTAGCATGAATAATAAACATTGATCATGATATAAGGAAATAAATAATAACTTTATTATTGCCTCTAGGGCATATTTCCTTCAGTGTCCCACTTGCACTAGAGTCAATAATCTAGATTACACAGTAATGATTCTTACACCCATGGAGTCTTGGTGCTGATCATGTTTTGCTCGTGGAAGAGGCTTAGTCAACGGGTCTGCAACATTCAGATTCATATGTATCTTGCAAATTTCTATTTCTCCCACCTGGACTAAATCCCGGATGGAATTGAAGCGCCTTTTGATGTGCTTGGTTCTTTTGTGAAATCTGGATTCCTTTACTAAGGCAATTTTGCACCAGTATTGTCACAAAAGATTTTCATTGGACCCGCTGCACTAGGTATGACACCTAGATCGGATATGAACTCCTTCATCCAGACTCCTTCATTTGCTGCTTCTGAAGCAGCTATGTACTCAGCTTCACACGTAGATCCCACCACGACACTTTTCTTAGAACTGCACCAACTGACAGCTCCACCGTTCAATGTAAACACGTATCCGGATTAGAATCGTACGGATCAGTGTCAAAGCTTGCATCAACGTAACCATTTACGATGAGCTCTTTGTCACCTCCATAAACGAGAAACATATCCTTAGTCCTTTTCAGGTATTTCAGGATGTTCTTGACCGCTGTCCAGTGATCCACTCCTGCATTACTTTGGTACCTCCCTGCTAAACTTATAGCAAGGCACACATCAGGTCTAGTACACAGCATTGCATACGTGATAGAGCCTATGGCTGAAGCATAGGGAACATCTTTCATCTTCTCTCTATCTTCTGCAGTGGTCGGGCATTGAGTCTTACTCAATCTCACACCTTGTAGTACAGGCAAGAACCCTTTCTTTGCTTGATCCATTTTGAACTTTTTCAAAACTTTGTCAAGGTATGTGCTTTGTGAACGTCCAATTAAGCGTCTTGATCTATCTCTATAGATCTTGATGCCTAATATATATGCAGCTTCACCGAGGTCTTTCATTGAAAAACTCTTATTCAAGTATCCCTTTATGCTATCCAGAAATTCTATATCATTTCCAATTAGCAAAATGTCATCCACATATAATATCAGAAATGCTACTGAGCTCCCACTCACTTTCTTGTAAATACAGGCTTCTCCAAAAGTCTGTATAAAACCAAATGCTTTGATCACACTATCAAAGCGTTTATTCCAACTCCGAGAGGCTTGCACCAGTCCATAAATGGATCGCTGGAGCTTGCACACTTTGTTAGCTCCCTTTGGATCGACAAAACCTTCCGGTTGCATCATATACAACTCTTCTTCCAGAAATCCATTCAGGAATGCAGTTTTGACATCCATTTGCCAAATTTCATAATCATAAAATGCGGCAATTGCTAACATGATTCGGACAGACTTGAGCATCGCTACAGGTGAGAAAGTCTCGTCGTAGTCAATCCCTTGAACTTGTCGAAAACCTTTCGCAACAAGTCGAGCTTTATAGACGTTAACATTACCGTCAGTGTCAGTCTTCTTCTTGAAGATCCATTTATTTTCAATGGCTTGCCGATCATCGGGCAAGTCAACCAAAGTCCATACTTTGTTCTCATACATGGATCCCATCTCGGATTTCATGGCTTCAAGCCATTTTGCGGGATCTGGGCTCACCATCGCTTCTTCATAGTTCGTAGGTTCGTCATGGTCTAGTAACATAACCTCCAGAACAGGATTACCGTACCACTCTGGTGCCGACTTAATCTGGTTGACCTACGAGGTTCAGTAATAACTTGATGTGAAGTTTCATGATCATTATCATTAACTTCCCCACTAATTGGCGTAGGTGTCGCAGAAACTAGTTTCTGTGATGTTCTACTTTCCAATAAGGGAGCATGTACAGTTACCTCATCAAGTTCTACTTTCCTCCCACTCACTTCTTTCGAAAGAAACTCCTTCTCTAGAAAGGATCCATTCTTAGCAACGAATGTCTTGCCTTCGGATCTGTGATAGAAGGTATACTCAACAGTCTTCTTTGGGTATCCTATGAAGACACAATTCTCCGATTTAGGTTCGAGCTTATCAGGTTGAAGTTTCTTCACATAAGCATCGCAACCCCAAACGTTAAGGAACGACAACTTTGGTTTCTTGCCAAACCATAGTTCATAAGGCGTTGTCTCAACAGATTTCGATGGTGCCCTATTTCGAGTGAATGCAGCCGTCTCTAAAGCATAACCCCAAAACGATAGCGGTAAATCAGTAAGAGACATCATCGATCGCACCATATCTAGTAAAGTACGATTACGACGTTCGGACACACCATTACGTTGTGGTGTTCCGGGTGGCGTGAGTTGCGAAACTATTCTGCATTGTTTCAAATGTAGGCCAAACTCGTAACTCAAATATTCTCCTCCATGATCTGATCGTAGAAACTTTATTTTCTTGTTACGATGATTTTCAACTTCGCTCTAAAATTCTTTGAACTTTTCAAATGTTTCAAACTTATGTTTCATTAAGTAGATATACCCATATCTGCTCAAATCATCTGTGAAGGTGAGAAAATAACGATATCTGCCACGAGCCTCAATATTCATCGGACCACATACATCTATATGTATGATTTCCAACAAATCAGTTGCTCTCTCCATAGTTCCGGAGAACGGTGTTTTAGTCATCTTGCCCATGAGACACGATTCGCAAGTACCAAGTGATTCATAATCAAGTGATTCCAAAAGTCCATCATTATGGAGTTTCTTCATGCGCTTTACACCGATATGACCTAAACGGCAGTGCCACAAATAAGTTGCACTATCATTATCAACTCTGCATCTTTTGGCTTCGACATTATGAATATGTGTGTCACTACTACCGAGATTCAAAAAATAGACCACTCTTCAAGGGTGCATGACCATAAAAGATATTACTCATATAAATAGAACAACCATTATTCTCTGATTTAAATGAATAACCGTCTCGCATCAAACAAGATCCAGATATAATGTTCATGCTCAACGCTGGCACCAAATAACAATTGTTTAGGTCTAATACTAATCCCGAAGGTAGATGTAGAGGTAGCGTGCCGACGGCGATCACATCGAATTTGGAACCGTTTCCCACGCACATCGTCACCTCGTCCTTGGCCAGTGTGCGCTTAATCCGTAGTCCCTGTTTCGAGTTGCAAATATTAGCAACAGAACCAGTATCAAATACCCAGGTGCTACTGCGAGCTCTGGTAAGGTACACATCAATAACATGTATATCACATATACCTTTGTTCACCTTGCCATCCTTCTTATCCGCCAAATACTTGGGGCAGTTCCGCTTCCAGTGACCAGTCTGCTTGCAGTAGAAGCACTCAGTCTCAGGCTTAGGTCCAGATTTGGGTTTCTTCTCCTGAACAGCAACTTGCTTGCTGTTCTTCTTGAAGTTCCCCTTCTTCTTCCCTTTGCCCTTTTTCTTGAAACTAGTGGTCTTATTGACCATCAACACTTGATGCTCCTTTTTGATTTCTACCTCCGCTGCCTTTAGCATTGCGAAGAGCTCGGGAATTGTCTTGTTCATCCCTTGCATGTTATAGTTCATCACGAAGCTCTTGTAGCTTGGTGGCAGTGATTGAAGAATTCTGTCAATGACGATATCATCCGGAAGATTAACTCCCAGTTGAATCAAGTGATTATTATACCCAGACATTTTGAGTATATGCTCACTGACAGAACTATTCTCTTCCATCTTGCAGCTGTAGAACTTATTGGAGACTTCATATCTCTCAATCCGGGCATTTGCTTGAAATATTAACTTCAACTCCTGGAACATCTCATATGCTCCATGACGTTCAAAACGTCGTTGAAGACACGGTTCTAAGCCGTAAAGCATGGCACACTGAACTATCGAGTAGTCATCAGCTTTGCTCTGCCAGACGTTCATAACTTCTGGTGTTGCTCTTGCAGCAGGCCTGGCACCCAGCGGTGCTTCCAGGACGTAATTCTTCTGTGCAGCAATGAGGATAATCCTCAAGTTACGGACCCAGTCCGTGTAATTGCTACCATCATCTTTCAACTTTGCTTTCTCAAGGAACGCATTAAAATTCAACGGAACAACAGCACGGGCCATCTATCTACAATTAACATAGACAAGAAAGATACTATCAGGTACTAAGTTCATGATAAATCTAAGTTCTATTAATCATATTACTTAAGAACTCCCACTTAGATAGACATCCCTCTAATCATCTAAGTGATTACGTGATCCAAATCAACTAAACCATAACCGATCATCACGTGAAATGGAGTAGTTTTCAATGGTGAACATCACTATGTTGATCATATCTACTATATGATTCACGCTCGACCTTTCGGTCTCAGTGTTCCGAGGCCATATCTGCATATGCTAGGCTCGTCAAGTATAACCTGAGTATTCTGCGTGTGCAAAACTGGCTTGCACCCGTTGTAGATGGACGTAGAGCTTATCACACCCGATCATCACGTGGTGTCTGGGCACGACGAACTTTGGCAACGGTGCATACTCAGGGAGAACACTTTTATCTTGAAATTTTATTGAGAGATCATCTTATAACGCTACCGTCAATCAAAGCAAGATAAGATGCATAAAAGATAAACATCACATGCAATCAATATAAGTGATATGATATGGCCATCATCATCTTGTGCTTGTGATCTCCATCTCTGAAGCACTGTCATGATCACCATTGTCACGACCGGTTTTTCAATAAAATAATTATTGAGAGACCAATCCCATTTACGGACCAGCGAGGAAGAATTCCTTCTCGCTGGTAGACAATATCTTGGTCACAGAAGAAAAATACCAGGAGTACTGAATATAATACAAGGTTGAGCAGCGACTGCCCAACAATTTATTATATGCACGCCGATAAAACAAGACGGCGGATAGGGTGGCAAACTACTAACTCACGATAATAACGGTGGTGGAAATATCACCGCGAAGCGAGTGATATGATTCCAGAAGACTACAGCTCATCGAGCGTCGGAGTGAGGCTCGAGAAGACTTATTGTGGGTGGCGGAAGCATAAACGATACAAGTGACCAAAATCCGGGATCGCGCAGGACTGACTGGGACTCCTCTAGGCATCGGACGCGCTATCAAACTCTTCATCCAAGAGATCGCCTTCGTTAACATCTGGCCAAATCAACAAGCCAGGTGAGTACTATGAAAGTACTCGCAAGACAGTTCGGACATGAGGTATAACAAATGTAAACATGAAGTACATGAATAAGTTAACCAGAACGATCAGACATAGAGGTAGTAAATGCTGGGTGCCAAGCGAGGGTCTGAATGACGCCTCGAGCGGAAACTACAGAATAGTAATACTGGTGCCAAGCGAGTGTCTGAAAGACTCCTCGAGCGGAAAATGCGGAATAATAATGCTGGTGCCAAACGAGTGTCTGAAAGACTCCTCGAGAGGAAAATGCAGAATAATAATGCCACAGTCGGGCGTCGAAGCGACACCACATAAAGGGCTTTGAACAGAAAATAAAGACAGTGCATGCCACAGTCGGACGTCTGAGCGACATCACATAAAGGGCCTATATTTAAAGTAAGAAACAAGAACACGCCATAGTCGGACGTCTGAGCGACATCACATAAAGGGCTTATATTTAAAGTAAGAAACAAGAACACGCCACAGTCGGACGTCTGAGCGACATCACATAAAGGGCTTATATCACAGCTTAATAATACAATAGTTCGGGAACATAAATTATCACAAGCATGAGATAATTATAAGGTTAGTCCATCCACAGGAATAACAATAAATCTGGATTTACCACTAGAGCTTGCTCACCGGGGACAAGTTTTCCACGCGGATAGATATGGATATAATGTTTTCAGTACTTGATCATGGATACGATGATTTGGAAAGAATTGACTCTGCAGAGTTTGTACTTAACCACAGCCAACGGATTTCAGTAGTCGCGGGGACTAGTTCCGTCTACGGTATTTTGGAAGAAACACGTCTAACCAGTACACACCCAATTCAACCATCCGAAGCCAGGGATCACCCTTGGCATCGTTCAAGAAAAACCTTGAGACGGGGAGGCTACAACCTTGCGTAGCATGGGATCAAATTTCTATACGCGCGCTATAAGGGGGTGCCCCTCCTCTCGGTCCCAACCGGAAACACCCATGCCCCCTGACCGGATGACTGGCTTTAATCCTGGGCCAAGGTACCATCATCCCGGCCTCTCTGTTTGGTGTGTACACGGAAAGAGGTTACCAACTTACTAAACCGCATCCTGGCAATGAGACATGTGGTAGCACGGAAGGGGGAAAGAACGGTAACGTGGCTCCAACCACGTTAACGTCGGAGAAAGTCGGATGACGCAAGGCTGGCATGCTACAACAGTACCACCTTGCTGCCCTACATGTCACCACACGATTAGGCCATCTCTCATCAGAGATCATCGCCACTTTGGAACATGCGGAAAAAGAATGATAACGTGGCTCCAACCACGTTAACGTCGAGGAAAGTCGGATGACGCAAGGCTGGTATGCTACAACAGTACCACCTTGCTGCCCTTCATGTCACCACATGATTAGGCCATCTCTCATCAGAGATCATCGCGACTTTGGAAACAACCGGGTAGTTGCCTTACAAGCAACGAGGTATTTACCGACACTCATATGCCACGCTCAAACTTTCACGCAAACATGCAAAACATCTGTCATATCAAATGTTCAAAACATGCTTGCCTGGTTCGGAGAAGTCGGAGTCTAGCTCGGCGAAGTTCGCGGCTCCGTCACCTCTCCCGGAACCTATGGCAATCACGAAACGGATACTAACGTGAAAACCAACACATGCACAGAAACTTTGCAAAATATTTTTCAAATAAATCCCATAAAAAACTAGACAAAATTTGAAGATTGTCAGAAAAAGAATCACCCAAAAATACCTTTTTATTAAAAAGTTATAAAGGTTTCTGTCCAGGGACTTATCTGTAATGAAACAGAAAAGTTCCAGGGTTTTAACTGAGAAAACAGAAAACGCTTCGGTTGGGAATGCGCAAGCGCAAAGGAGAAAACGTATTTGCCCGAAGGCGCCAACAAAAAACGGTTCGCAGGAGAATAGAATAGAGGCTGACAGGCGGGGTCCACCTGTCAGGTTTAAAAAGCTCGCCGGCGCCCGAAGACTGCGGTGGACGCCGGCGTCGAACCACGGCGAGTTAGGAGAAACAGAGGGTACCAAGAGCTTCAGCGTCTTCTTCCGCGTCGGTGGGTGGTGGACTCGTCCAACGGGGAGCACCACGTCGACGACGACACTATCTCCGGCGGACGGCGGCTCGGGTGAGGAAGGGGAACTCCGGTGGAGGGCTGCAAGCTACAAATTGAGGCATGGGTCAGAACGAGGGATGCAAGGTGAAGCTACTGGCAAGAGAATGGAGGCGGAGGAGCACACACGGGGGCGAATCGGTCTGGATCCCGTGGCGGGTCGCGGCGGCCGGAGTCGAGGAAGTAGACCTCCTCGGGGCTCTTCCAATGGCTAGGCGTGCTCTAGGGGGAGTGCAGGGATGGTGGGTGCTCGAGTTGAAGCTCGGGGCCTCTATTTTATAGGCAGATCGACGGGGTGGCAGTGAACGGAGAATCTCCGGCGAGCGATTACGGCGGAGCAGTGGATTGGCAGGTGGTTTGAGCGGCCAGGCAGCATCAGTGGAGGTTACTGGAGTCGTTTCACAGCTAAACGGGGTCGGTCTTGGTGTAATGGCGCCGGTCCGCGGTGAGGTGACCGCACGGGCTCAATGGCGGCAGGGAGCGCGCTCCGCGCCCTGCGGTTCACGACGAGAGCGGCAGCGCATTCGGGGGAGTGGAAGGCCACGCGGCGGGCTCCGGTGGTTTGGGCGGCGCTGGGTGGCGTCGTCGGCGCCGTGTCTCCCGCTGGCGTCCGCAAAGCCGCCGCCGGCGTCGGTCACGGGGCGGCGCACCTTCTGCTGCTCGTCACCGACGCCCGCAAGGCACCAGGCGTTCGTGCGGTGCAGGAACAAGGGGGAGGGGACGAGGAGCAAGGCAACGCGGTGGCACTGGCGAGATTGACGTCCATCTCTGAAGAAAACGACAACAAGCCACTGCAGTGTTCTCTGAATCTTCTGAACTTGACATAGATAGTGCACTGCAGGTGTTCGACAGAAGGTTTTGGCTATGAGATAAATTTTTCTGGAGCTGTAACTTGGTGAGATGACCACTCAATGCACCCAGAGGCTGCCTGATTTTACTTGGAATTTTTGGAGAAGGTTTTGAATGAATTTCACCAAATTTGGCAAATCTGGTCCAAACTTGCAGTAGGTGTAGTTTGAAAATTTTGAACTGAAGACCAGAGGATCTTCATGATTCTAGGTTGAGGGTTCAAAGGACTAGGAGGGGAAAGAAGTTTGGGGCCAAAAATCAAGACAGAAAGTGGAGTTCCTTTGTAAATCCCCAAGTGCTAGAAAAGGAGGCAGAAAATTATTTGAATAGAATTTAAATGGAAATAATCACATGGGGAGGTTCAACTTGCTGGATTTGATGCCAAACATGATCCAAAGGTGAGGGAAAGGTTAGGAGAGAGGATTTTCACTAAGACGATGGCAAGAAGGAATTGTTGAAAGTGGCAAAGGAGTTTTCCAAAAGCCATAGTGCATTTCCAAAAATATTTTCAAAAGTCATTTTTCCCCAAAGAAAAACATTTTGTCTTGAGTCCAAATGAAAAGCAAGAACCTCCAAGACCAAAGACAGATCTTGGGTGAATCCAAATAAAACTTTTGCCATAAAGAAAAATGATTTGAGAGGGAGAGTTCTCTTGAAGAAAATTTTAAATCACTCCCCTCAAGTTAAATAAAATCTTTTGAAAAAAAATCCAAATAAAAACTTGGGTGTCACAACACCTACCCCCTTAGGAAAAATCTCGTCCTCGAGATTTCTGCTGATCCTCAAATAGATATGGATACTCTGCTCGAAGGAAATCCTCCCTTTCCCATGTAGCTTCATCCTCGGAGTGGTTGCTCCACTGAACCCTGAAAAATTTTGTCGTCTTCTGACGGGTCCTCCGTTCAGACTTCTCTAAAATCCTTACTGGCCTTTCTCTGTAGGTGAGATCCGGTTGCATATCAATGTTCTCATGAGGTACATGCTTCTCCGGGTTACTCACGCATCTCCTCAACTGCGAGACGTGGAATACGTCATGGACGTCTGACAGCTCCTTTGGTAGGTCTAGTTGGTAGGCCACCGTGCCTCTTTGCGCCTTTATACAAAATGGTCCGATAAATCTTGGGGCTAGCTTCCCCTTAATTTTGAACCGTTGCAGACCCCTCATAGGAGATACTCGGAGGTATACGGAATCACCGGGTTCAAAGCTGACCTCACGATGCTTCTGATCATAGTAGCTCTTTTGTCGGCTCTGTGCTGTCTTGAGTCTGTCCCTGATTTGTTTAACTTTTTCCTCGGCCTCTTTAAGCATGTCAGGGCCGAAGATACGGCTGTCACCTGTTTCTGACCAGCTCAGTGGGGTACGACACCTCCGTCCGTATAATGCTTCAAAGGGTGCCATTTGCAAGCTGGCTTGGTAACTGTTGTTGTAAGCAAATTCGGCATACGGTAAACTCTCTTCCCAACTGGATCCATAGGTGAGCACACAGGCTCTTAGCATATCCTCTAGGATTTGGTTTACACGTTCCGTTTGTCCATCGGTCTGAGGGTGGTATGCTGTACTGAAAGCTAGCTGCGTGCCCAGAGCTTGTTGTAGGTGATCCCAAAATTTGGAGACGAATTGGGTGCCTCGGTCTGATATTATAGTCTTTGGGACTCCGTGCAAGCAAACTATACGGGAGAGATAAAGTTTTGCCAGTCTTTGTGTGGAGTAGGTAGTCTTCACGGGAATGAAATGAGCAACCTTGGTTAGTCGGTCTGTGATGACCCATCTGGCGTCATTTCCGCATTGTGACCGGGGTAATCCAACAATGAAATCCATTCCTATTTCATCCCATTTCCACTCCGGTATTCTGTTTGGCTGGAGTAGCCCTGCTGGCTTTTGATGCTCAGCCTTGATGCGCTAACATGAATCGCAACAAGCAATGAATGTGGCTATATCTCTTTTCATACCGTGCCACCAAAATCTTTCCTGAATGTCCTTGTACATTTTGGTTCCTCCAGGATGGATCGAGTATGGAGCGGTGTGACTCTCCGTCAAAATCTGTTGCTTGAGTTCCTCAATGTTAGGTACGCAGAGTCTGTCTCCGTACCATAATGTTCCTTCACTGTCTGTGACGAACTCTGAAGCCTTACCAAGGTTCATTTTCTTCTTTATACCTTCGATGCTGGGATGTCCTTGTTGAGCCTTCTTAATTTGTTCCACCAGGGTGGGTTGTATCTCCAGGTTTGATACGGTGCCCTCAAACTAACATCATGTTGAGACTGGCGAACTCTCACTGAAACTCAGGCCTCAAGTCTTGCGGACCGTCATTGTCCGGGCTAGGGTTTCAACTAAGTTCATCGGCCACTACATTTGCCTTCCCTGGATGGTAGTGAATACCGACGTCATAGTCCTTGACCAGTTCCAACCAGCGTCGTTGGCGTAAATTCAGCTCTGGCTGTGTGAAAATATATTTGAGGCTCTTATGATCCGTATATATTTCACAGCGATTTCCCAACATAAAGTGCCTCCACTCCTTGAGTGCATGTATGACTGCTGCTAGCTCTAAGTCATGTGTTGGGTAATTTGCCTCATGTTTTCGCAGCTGCCTGGAGGCATATGCGACAACTTTGCCATCCTGCATTAGTACACATCCGAGACCTTTTCGGGACGCGTCACAATACACTTCAAAACTTTTGTGTATGTCTGGCACAGTTAAGACTAGTGCGGTTGTCAGCTTCTTCTTGAGTTCTTGGAAGCTCTGCTCGCATGCTTCCGTCCATTCAAATTTCTTGTCCTTCTTGAGTAACTAGGTCATAGGTTTCGCCATAGTGGAGAATCCTTCAATAAATCTCTTGTAATATCCGGCCATTCCTAGGAAACTCCGCACATCTGTGACGTTGGCGGGCGGCTTCCAGTCCAGTATGGCCTTGACTTTTTCGGGGTCTATGGCCACGCCTTCTTGGTTCAGTATATGGCCTAAGAAACCAACTTGTCTTAGCCAAAATTCGCATTTGCTAAATTTGGCGTACAACTGATGTTTCCTCAATTCTCCCAAAACAATTCTGAGGTGCTCAGCATGCTCTTCTGGTGTCCTTGAGTAAACTAGAATATCGTCAATGAATACCACCACAAATTTGTCCATGAATTTCATGAACACTTTGTTCATGAGGTGGACGAAATATGCGGGGGCGTTCGTTAGCCCAAAAGGCATCACTGTGAACTCGTATAACCCATATCTGGAAGTGAATGCTGTCTTGGGTATATCTTCTGTCCGTACCTTCAGTTGATGATATCCCGATCTCAAATCAATTTTTGAGAAAACCTTGGCTTGAGCGAGCTGGTCAAACAAATCATTTATCCGTGGCATCGGATATTTGTTTTTGATGGTGACCATATTGAGGGCTCGATAGTCTATGCACAGCCTCAGTGTCCCATCCTTCTTCTTGGCGAACAACACAGGCGAACCCCATGGTGAGGAGCTGGCTCATATAAACCCTTTGTCCAACAATTCCTTTATCTGCTTCTTCAACTCCACCAATTCTGAGGGTGCCATTCTATACGGCTTCTTATAGATGGGAGCGGTGCCAGGTGCTAGTTCAATGCTGAATTCTATCTCTCGGTCTGGTGGCATGCCTGGTAGTTCTTCCGGAAACACATCAGGAAACTCGCATACCACTGGAACTTTTCTCAGTTCTGCAATGTCCATTTTGTTCAGTTTTGATTTCTGTGATCGTGGCCTTTCTTGAGCGGAAACTCTTATAGTCTTGCCGTGATGGTGAGTGAGAATCACTGTCCGATTGAAACAGTCAATGAATCCTTTGTTGGTGGTCAACCAGTCCATCCCTAAAATGACATCCAGTCCTTTACTTTCCAACACGATGAGATTCGTGTGGAATTGTAGTCCTTCGAACTCAATGACCACTCCTTGGCAGTAACCCTAAGCGATTTGCTTATTTCCGGGGGACTTGATGATCATAGATTTTTCCAAGGGAAGTATCGGAAAACCATGTTGCGAAACAAAACTCTTCGAAACGAACGAATGGGAAGCTCCAGAATCAAACAAAACCGTGGCAGGTACTGTGTTGACAGGGAACGTACCGAGCACGATGTCTGGGGCATTCTGCGCTTCTTCCCTGGTCACATGGTTCAGGTGACCCTTCCTGTGGTTGTTGCTGGGGTTGAAGTTGTTGCGCTTGGGGGCGGGATTGTTTCCACCATTGTTCGGCTTGGGTGCCGAGTCTCTTGGCTTCGGGCATTGTTTAGCATAATGCCCTTGTTGACCACAAGCATAGCAGGTGACCCCTGGACGGTATGTGAACTCCTTGTCCCTGGCATGAAACTGTCCGATGGGCCTTGGCTCAGTAGTCGTGGATCTCCTTGCGTCTGTCCTTGGGACCTCAGTCTTGCCTCGGTTGCTGCGGGCAAGAGTCGTCTTGTCCCTCTTTCGCTTGCGGATATCTTCCAGACTACGGCGCTCATTCTCCAAGGTGATGGCCTTGTCCACCAGCGTCTTAAAATCCGGAAAGGTGTGAACAATCAGTTGGCATCTCAGTGCTGGTGCCAGGCCGTCCAGGAATTTTTCCATCTTCTTGCTTTCTGTCATGTGCTTGTCGTAGGCATAACGAGACAGCTGGGTAAACTGACCATTGTACTCGGTCACTGACATGCCTCTCTGCTTCAGGTCATCAAACTCTCTCTTCTTGATCTTTAGGATGCTCCTGGGGATGTGTGCCCCACGGAAACCTTCCTTGAACTCTTCCCAGGTGATGTTGTGTTCCCTGGGATGCATGTGTAGGAAATTTTCCCACCATGTTGCGGCTGCTCCAGTAAGGTAGTGTGGTGCATAAAGCACCTTCTCATGATCTGAGCACTGAGCAATAATCAGTTTCCTTTCAATCTCATGAAGCCAATCATCGGCTTCCAGCAGCCTATCGGTGTGAGCAAATGTTGAGGGGCGAGTCTTCTGTAGCTCAGATAACTTGGAATGTGGCTGATAGGGTTCACGGTGGTTTCCCATATTGATGACATGGTTTCATCATCTCTTGGTGTTGTTGCTGGCTTTGCTCGAAGAGACGGCATACTTGAGACAGTGCTGCTTCGCTGTCTTGTTGACTGGACTGACCCTGAGTGAAATTGTTGCTGGTTTGTGTCCCGTAAACCTCTTCTGGCCGATTGGGCATAGAGCGAGTCCACGGGCGAGACATTTTTCCAGTCTGGGGTATTATTTGCAAAACCCATGAGAAAAACTGTGTAGTACAAGAAAACTCTTGCAAAGGCAACAATAAAAAAATCTTCAAGGTTTTCAAAGAAACACAATTGATTTTTCAAGGAGAAGGAGTGCTTAACATAAGTTTTACATGCGAAAAGCAAACACGCGATACAGCACTCAGGATGCGCGTACACATCCTGACATGTTATTTAAAACTAGCGTACTACTCCGGAAGGCAGCAAACACACCAATACAAACTGGCGTACAGATAAAACAACACATCATACAGGCAGACATAACACGCGGCTACTCAGTGCTCTCAGTCGGAGATGGTGAAGATCTCCTTCCCCTTGCCAATGGCAAGGCTCAGCGGTCCAGGAGAGTCAACCTCCACCTCCTCTCTAGCTGGCTCCTGGCGCGTGACGCTGCGCTGCGGGGATGGTGCGGGGGCGACTGGTGGTAGAGCGCGTGCGGCAGGCGGTGCGGCTCTGACTGGAGTGGGAGCGATGACTCGGTCGAACTCCTCAGTGGTAGGAAAACGGCAAGCAGTGGCCAAAACGGCCGGTGCATACGAGGCTGAAGACGAGACGAACGTCAGAGGCGGCGCCGTGTGGAGAAGCTCCTTCCTGCTGGCAGGACCGCCTCGGACTAAGTCCATGCGGGCAGCCACAAGATCATCTACGAGGTTGTCGAAAGACTCCTCCAGAGCCTTGAGATACTCCACAACCATCTCGATGGCTTCATCTCGTTCTCCCCGATGGCAGGCGAACGCATAGTGGCTGGTGTAAGGCACATGGCATGGGAGGTAGCGGTAGCGACGAGTCTTCATCGTAGGAAGGATGTCCTGAAGGCGAGCTATCGCCTCACGGGCAGCCATCTGCATGGCATGCCTCTCCGTAGGCATGGCCCTCCCCACAAAATGGAAGTGGCGTGCAGCAGAACGTCCTCCCTTGAACTGCACCACAGCTTGGTGCATAGACACGTCGTCACTGAGTTTGTGCTGATAGAGTGTGAACTCCGGGCGAGCTGCTGGCCCGATCGCGAGCTTGGTGATGGAGACGAGGAGCTTGACAAACCCCTCGGGCACGTTGGTGAACACTCGATTCTCACAGCTGCTGCCAGCCATCTACAAAAGTAGGCAAAAATTCTGAGTAGTCATGTCATAAATTTATGATGACCAACAGAAAATAGCTACAATTGCAAAATGCTGAAAAAGCACAAAAGACGCTAATAACCGATTAGCGATCGCACCTAGCGGCTTCCTACAGTCAGCCTGGCTTTGATACCAAGCTTGTCACGACCGGTTTTTCAATAAAATAATTATTGAGAGACCAATCCCATTTACGGACCAGCGAGGAAGAATTCCTTCTCGCTGGTAGACAATATCTTGGTCACAGAAGAAAAATACCAGGAGTACTGAATATAATACAAGGTTGAGAAGCGACTGCCCAACAATTTATTACATGCACGCCGATAAAACAAGACGGCGGATAGGGTGGGAAACTACTAACTCACGATAATAACGGTAGTGGAAATATCACCGCGAAGCGAGTGATATGATTCCAGAAGACTACAGCTCATCGAGCGTCGGAGTGAAGCTCGAGAAGACTTATTGTGGGTGGCGGAAGCGTAAACGATACAAGTGACCAAAATCCGGGATCGTGCAGGACTGACTGGGACTCCTCTAGGCATCGGACGCGCTATCAAACTCTTCATCCAAGAGATCGCCTTCGTCAACATCTGGCCAAATCAACAAGCCAGGTGAGTACTATGAAAGTACTCGCAAGACAGTTCGGACATGAGGTATAACAAATGTAAACATGAAGTACATGAATAAGTTAACCGGAACGATCAGACATAGAGGTAGTAAATGCTGGGTGCCAAGCGAGGGTCTGAATGACGCCTCGAGCAGAAACTGCAGAATAGTAATACTGGTGCCAAGCGAGTGTCTGAAAGACTCCTCGAGCGGAAAATGCGGAATAATAATGCTGGTGCCAAACGAGTGTCTGAAAGACTCCTCGAGAGGAAAATGTAGAATAATAATGCCACGGTCGGGCGTCGAAGCGACACCACATAAAGGGCTTTGAACAGAAAATAAAGACAGTGCATGCCACAGTCGGACGTCTGAGCGACATCACATAAAGGGCTTATATTTAAAGTAAGAAACAAGAACACGCCACAGTCGGACGTCTGAGCGACATCACATAAAGGGCTTATATTTAAAGTAAGAAACAAGAACACGCCGCAGTCGGACGTCTGAGCGACATCACATAAAGGGCTTATATCACAGCTTAATAATACAATAGTTCGGGAACATAAATTATCACAAGCATGAGATAATTATAAGGTTAGTCCATCCACAGGAATAACAATAAATCTGGATTTACCACTAGAGCTTGCTCACCGGGGACAAGTTTTCCACGCGGATAGATATGGATATAATGTTTTCAGTACTTGATCATGGATACGATGATTTGGAAAGAATTGACTCTGCAGAGTTTGTACTTAACCACAGCCAACGGATTTCAGTAGTCGCGGGGACTAGTTCCGTCTACGGTATTTTGGAAGAAACACGGCTAACCAGTACACACCCAATTCAACCATCCGAAGCCAGGGATCACCCTCGGCATCGTTCAAGAAAAACCTTGAGACGGGGAGGCTACAACCTCGCGTAGCATGGGATCAAATTTCTATACGCGCGCTATAAGGGGGTGCCCCCCCTCTCGGTCCCAACCGGAAACACCCATGCCCCCTGACCGGATGACTGGCTTTAATCCTGGGCCAAGGTACCATCATCCCGGCCTCTCTGTTTGGTGTGTACACGGAAAGAGGTTACCAACTTACTAAACCGCATCCTGGCAATGAGACATGTGGTAGCACGGAAGGGGGAAAGAACGGTAACGCGGCTCCAACCACGTTAACGTCGGAGAAAGTCGGATGACGCAAGGCTGGCATGCTACAACAGTACCACCTTGCTGCCCTACATGTCACCACACGATTAGGCCATCTCTCATCAGAGATCATCGCCACTTTGGAACATGCGGAAAAAGAATGATAACGTGGCTCCAACCACGTTAACGTCGAGGAAAGTCGAATGACGCAAGGCTGGTATGCTACAACAGTACCACCTTGCTGCCCTTCATGTCACCACATGATTAGGCCATCTCTCATCAGAGATCATCGCGACTTTGGAAACAACCGGGTAGTTGCCTTACAAGCAACGAGGTATTTACCGACACTCATATGCCACGCTCAAACTTTCACGCAAACATGCAAAACATCTGTCATATCAAATGTTCAAAACATGCTTGCCTGGTTCGGAGAAGTCGGAGTCTAGCTCGGCGAAGTTCGCGGCTCCGTCACCTCTCCCGGAACCTATGGCAATCACGAAACGGATACTAACGTGCAAACCAACACATGCACAGAAACTTTGCCAAATATTTTCCAAATAAATCCCATAAAAAACTAGACAAAATTTGAAGATTGTCAGAAAAAGAATCACCCAAAAATACCTTTTTATTAAAAAGTTATAAAGGTTTCTGTCCAGGGACTTATCTGTAATGAAACAGAAAAGTTCCAGGGTTTTAACTGAGAAAACAGAAAACGCTTCGGTTGGGAATGCGCAAGCGCAAAGGAGAAAATGTATTTGCCCGAAGGCGCCAACAGAAAACGGTTCGCAGGAGAATAGAATAGAGGCTGACAGGCGGGGTCCACCTGTCAGGTTTAAAAAGCTCGCCGGCGCCCGAAGACTGCGGTGGACACCGGCGTCGAACCACGGCGAGTTAGGAGAAACGGAGGGTACCAAGAGCTTCAGCGTCTTCTTCCGCGTCGGTGGGTGGTGGACTCGTCCAACGGGGAGCACCACGTCGACGGCGACACTATCTCCGGCGGACGGCGGCTCGGGTGAGGAAGGGGAACTCCGGTGGAGGGCTGCAAGCTACAAATTGAGGCGTGGGTCAGAACGAGGGATGCAAGGTGAAGCTACTGGCAAGAGAATGGAGGCGGAGGAGCACACACGGGGGGCGAATCGGTCTGGATCCCGTGGCGGGTCGCGGCGGCCGGAGTCGAGGAAGGAGACCTCCTCGGGGCTCTTCCAGTGGCTTGGCGTGCTCTAGGGGGAGTGCAGGGATGGTGGGTGCTCGAGTTGAAGCTCGGGGCCTCTATTTATAGGCAGATCGATGGGGTGGCCGTGAACGGAGAATCTCCGGCGAGCGATTGCGGCGGAGCAGTGAATTGGCAGGTGGTTTGAGCGGCCAGGCAGCATCAGTGGAGGTTACTGGAGTCGTTTCACAACTAAACGGGGTCGGTCTTGGCGTAATGGCGTCGGTCCGCGGTGAGGTGACCGCACGGGCTCAACGGCGGCAGGGAGCGCGCTCCGCGCCCTGCGGTTCACGACGAGAGCGGCAGCGCATTCGGGGGAGTGGAAGGCCATGCGGCGGGCTCCGGTGGTTTGGGCGGCGCTGGGTGGCGTCGTCGGCGCCGTGTCTCCCGCTGGCGTCCGCAAAGCCGCCGCCGGCGTCGGTCACGGGGCGGCGCACCTTCTGCTGCTCGTCGCCGACGCTCGCAAGGCGCCAGGCGTTCATGCGGTGCAGGAACAAGGGGGAGGGGACGAGGAGCAAGGCGACGCGGTGGCACTGGCGAGATCGACGTCCATCTCTGAAGAAAACGACAGCAAGCCACTGCAGTGTTCTCTGAATCTTCTGAACTTGACATAGACAGTGCACTGCAGGTGTTCGACAGAAGGTTTTGGCTATGAGATAAATTTTTCTGGAGCTGTAACTTGGTGAGATGACCACTCAATGCACCCAGAGGCTGCCTGATTTTACTTGGAATTTTTGGGGAAGGTTTTGAATGAATTTCACCAAATTTGGCAAATCTGGTCCAAACTTGCAGCAGGTGTAGTTTGAAAATTTTGAACTAAAGACCAGAGGATCTTCATGGTTCTAGGTTGAGGGTTCAAAGGACTAGGAGGGGAAAGAAGTTTGGGGCCAAAAATCAAGACAGAAAGTGGAGTTCCTTTGTAAATCCCCAAGTGCTAGAAAAGGAGGCAGAAAATTATTTGAATAGAATTTAAATGGAAATAATCACATGGGGAGGTTCAACTTGCTGGATTTGATGCCAAACATGATCCAAAGGTGAGGGAAAGGTTAGGAGAGAGGATTTGCACTAAGACCATGGCAAGAAGGAATTGTTGAAAGTGGCAAAGGAGTTTTCCAAAAGCCATAGTGCATTTCCAAAAATATTTTCAAAAGTCATTTTTCCCCAAAGAAAAACATTTTGTCTTGAGTCCAAATGAAAAGCAAGAACCTCCAAGACCAAAGACAGATCTTGGGTGAATCCAAATAAAACTTTTGCCATAAAGAAAAATGATTTGAGAGGGAGAGTTCTCTTGAAGAAAATTTTAAATCACTCCCCTCAAGTTAAATAAAATCTTTTGAAAAAAAATCCAAATAAAAACTTGGGTGTCACTACCATCGTCACCGGCGCGACACCTTGATCTCCATCGTAGCATCGTTGTCGTCTCGCCAACTATTGCTTTTATGACTATCGCTACCGCTTAGTGATAAAGTAAAACAATTACATGGCGATTGCATTGCATACAATAAAGCGACAACCATATGGCTCCTGCCAGTTGCCGATAACTCGGTTACAAAACATGATCATCTCATACAATAAAATATAGCATCATGCCTTGACCATATCACATCACAACATGCCCTGCAAAAACAAGTTAGACGTCCTCTACTTTGTTGTTGCAAGTTTTACGTGGCTCCTACGGGCTTAGCAAGAACCGTTCTTACCTACGCATCAAAACCACAACAATAGTTTGTCAAGTTGGTGCTATTTTAACCTTTGCAAGGACCGGGCGTAGCCATACTCGGTTCAACTAAAGTGAGAGAGACAGACACCCGCCAGTCACCTTTAAGCAATGAGTGCTCGCAACGGTGAAACCAGTCTCGCGTAAGCGTACGCGTAATGTCGGTCCAGGCCGCTTCATCTCACAATACCGCTGAACCAAAATATGACATGCTGGTAAGCAGTATGACTTATATCGCCCACAACTCACTTGTGTTCTACTCGTGCATATAACATCAACGCATAAAACCAGGCTCAGATGCCACTGTTGGGGAACGTAGTAATTTCAAAAAAATTCTACGCACACGCAAGATCATGGTGATGCATAGCAACGAGAGGGGAGAGTGTTGTCCACGTACCCTCGTAGACCGATAGCGGAAGCGTTTAACACAACGCGGTTGATGTAGTCGTACGTCTTCACGATCCGACCGATCAAGTACCGAACGCACGGCACCTTCGAGTTCAGCACACGTTCAGCTCGATGACGTCCCTCGAACTCCGATCCAGCCGAGTGTTGAGGGAGATTTTCGTCAGCACGACGGCGTGGTGACAATGTTGATGTTCTACCGACGCAGGGCTTCGCCTAAGCACCGCTACGATATCATCGAGGTGTAATATGGTGGAGGGGGCACCGCACACGGCTAAGAGATCAATGATCAATTGTGTGTCTAGAGGTGCCCCCTGCCCCCGTATATAAAGGAGCAAGGGGGGGTTCGGCCGGCCTAGAGGAGAGGCGTGCCAGGAGGAGTCCTACTCCTACCGGGAGTAGGACTCCCCCCTTTTCCATGTTGGACTAGGAGAGAAAGGGGGAAAAGGTGGAGGGGAGGAAGGAAGGGGGGCGCCGCCCCCCTCTCCTTGTCCTATTCGGACTGGGGGGGAGGGGTGCGCGGCCCTGCCCTGGCCTCCTCTCCTCTCTTCCACCTAGGCCCACTAAGGCCCATTAAGTTACCGGGGGGTTTGGTAACCTCCCGGTACTCCGGAAAAATCCCGATTTCACCCGGAACACTTCCGATGTCCAAACATAGGCTTCCAATATATCAATCTTTATGTCTTGACCATTTCGAGACTCCTCGTCATGTCCGTGATCACATCCGGGACTCCGAACAACCTTCGGTACATCAAAACATATAAACTCATAATATAACTGTCATCGTAACGTTAAGTGTGCGGACCCTACGGGTTCGAGAACTATGTAGACATGACCGAGACACCTCTCCGGTCAATAACCAATAGCGGAACCTGGATGCTCATATTGGTTCCCACATATTCTACGAAGATCTTTATCGGTCAGACCGCATAACAACATACGTTGTTCCCTTTGTCATCGGTATGTTACTTGCCCGAGATTCGATCGTCGGTATCTCGATACCTAGTTCAATCTCGTTACCAGGAAGTCTCTTTACTCGTTCCATAATACATCATCCCGCAACTAACTCATTATTCACAATGCTTGCAAGGCTTATAGTGATGTGTATTACTGAGTGGGCCCGGAGATACCTCTCCGACAATCAGAGTGACAGATCCTAATCTCGAAATATGCCAACCCAACAAGTACCTTTGGAGACACCTATAGAGCACCTTTATAATCACCCAGTTACGTTGTGACGTTTGGTAGCACACAAAGTGTTCCTCCGATAAACAGGAGTTGCATTATCTCATAGTCATAGGAACATGTATAAGTCATGAAGAAAGCAATAGCAACATACTAAACGATCGAGTGCTAAGCTAACGGAATGGGTCAAGTCAATCACATCATTCTCCTAATGATGTGATCCCGTTAATCAAATGACAACTCATGTCTATGGCTAGGAAACATAACCATCTTTGATCAACGAGCTAGTCAAGTAGAGGCATACTAGTGACACTCTGTTTGTCTATGTATTCACACATGTATTATGTTTCCGGGTAATATAATTCTAGCATGAATAATAAACATTTATCATGATATAAGGAAATAAATAATAACTTTATTATTGCCTCTAGGGCATATTTCCTTCACAAAATAGCGAACATGAATCAAACCAACATGATGAAAGTGACTAGATGAAATTCCCGTGTATCCTCAAGAACGCTTTGCTTATTATAAGAGACTGTTTTGGCTTGTCCTTTGCCTCAAAAGGATTGGGCTACCTTGCTGCACTTTTGTTACCGTTACCATTACTTGCTCATTACAAATTATCTTGCTATCAAACTACTCTTTACTTATAATTTCAGTGCTTGCAGAGAATACCTTGCTGAAAACCGCTTGTCATTTCCTTCTGCTCCTTGTTGGGTTCGACAGTCTTACTTATCGCAAGAACTACGATTGAACCCCTATACTTGTGGGTCATCATGGCTCTTTTCTGGCACTGTTGCCGGGGAGTGAAGCGCTCTTGGTAAGTGGAAATCGGTAAGGAAAAATTATAACTACGTGCTAAAATTTATTGTCACTTGTTACTATGGAGAACAATCCTTTGATGGGTTTGTTCGAGGTATCTTCACCTCGACCGGAACCACAATTAGTTACCCCTCAACCTACTGCACCTACTTAAAATATTGGTTATGAAATTCCTTCGGGTATGGTAGAACAACTGCTAGCTAATCCTTATGCAGGAGACAGAACCGAACATCTGATATGCACTTGATATATGTGGATGAAATTTGTGGATTATTTAAGCCTGCAGGTTTACTCAGAGTTGAAGCTAAGAAGAAGGTTTTCCCTTTATCTTTGAAGGAAAATCATTACCATGGCATAGTCTATGTGATGATATTGGATCTTCGAATTGGAATCGGTTGAATTTGGAATTTCACCAAAAAAATTATCCTATGCATCTACTTCATCATGATTGGAAATATATATATATATAAATTTTGGCTTTGTGAAGGATAAAGTATCACTCTAGCTTGGGGGAGGCTTAAGTCAATGTTATATTCATGCCCCAATCATGAGCTCTCAAGAGAAATTATTATTCAGAATTTTTATGCTCGGCTTTCTCGTTATGATCAATCCATGCTTGATACTTCTTGTACTGGTTCCTTTATAGAGAAGAGTATTGAATTCGGGTGGGATCCTTTAGAAAGAATTAAACGCAAATATGAAGATTGGGAACTCGACAAAGGTAAGGAGTCAGGTATTAAGCTTAAGTATGATTGTGTTAAATCTTTTTATGAATACCGATGCTTTTCAAAAGTTTAACACTAAATATGGACTTGACTCTAAGATAGTAGCCTCCTTTTGTGAATCATTTGCTACTCATGTTGATCTCCCTAAGGAGAAGTGGTTTAAATATCACCCACCTATTAAAGAAGAAATTGAAGAAATGGTAATAGCTAAAGATGAAACTATTATCTATAATGTTGATCCAGTTGTTCCTACTGCTTATATTGAAAAAACCACCTTTCCCTGTTAGGATTAAGGAACATGCTAGAGTTTCAACTGTGGTCAATAAAAGATATATTAAAACACCAAACCTGCTGAACAAATCAAGGTAGAACCTAGTGTTGCTATGGTTAAAGATCTCCTAAAAATATAGATGGGCATGTTATTTACTTCTGTGATGAAGCAGCTAGAATTGCCAAACCCGATGAAAAAGATAAACACAGACCCGTTGTTGGCATGCCTGTTGTCTCGGTCAAAATAGGACGTCATTGTTATCATGGTTTCTGTGACTTAGGTGCTAGCGTGAGTGCTATTCCTTTTACCTTATATCAAGAAACTATGAATGATATAGTGTTGGGGATAAGACTATTGGATATGACCCGCCCAGGAGGGGCCGGGTTATCCCAATGGCGGTTCATCTAAATGAAGCCCAAGAATATATCGAAGATGGCGGTTCATGAGACAGGCTTGTTAAAAGGCCCAAACCTAAAGGCGGCTTAAGGCCCATAAGTGTAAACCGCCATGTATATGTAAACTTGTATTGTAAGGCATGTAAGATAAGTCACCGAGCCGGACACGTTTGTATGAGCCGGCCGGGCCCCTGTAGGCCGCAGGGCGTCAACCATGTATATAAGGGTACGACCCTGCAGCGGCTTAGGGAAATAAACAAGACATCGAAAGCCAGGCAAAGCGTATCCGCTCCCTGGTAATCGAAACCCTAGCAATACCACCTCAAACTGGATTAGGCCTTTACCTTCACCGCAAGGGGACGAACCAGTATAAATTCCCCGTGTCCTTTGTCCTGCTTTAACCCCTTTAAGCTAACTACGTCGCAATGGCTCCATGTTTAAGTCCTTTCACTAGGACATCTGTTGTGACACTTCCACAACAGTTGACGCCCACCATGGGGCCAGCGCACGGTGGTTTTGAGTTCTTGAAGGGCAGCTTCAAACGGCTCAAGGGAAACGCTTTGGGCCGGATGACCAAGAGTCGTCGCGGCAAGCTCTACATCGACGATGCAGGCTGGGGCCCCGAGGCCGGCTCAATCGAGTACGGGTACCGGGTCCCCTTCGGCGGAACACGTCTTCATCGGCAAGATCGGCGAACCGGGCCCTGAGTTGGACACCTGCACCGACATCATCGAGACGGCTCAGCGTGCACGACCCGCCCGGGTTCAGCCCACTGTAAAGTGTGCTTTCGTTGGATGGATCCACGGGGCTGAATTGGAAGGCTTCGTGTCTGGCGGTGAGACGGCCATCTACTCTGATGGTGAGTCATCCATGGGCGAGACCAACTCAATGTATCAGCTACAGGACGGACGGCTTGGGGGCTGTTGTGATGGCGACAGTATTCCGGACCCCCATGAGCCGCCGAACAGGGTGGCGATCTTCATGGCTGGCACCCAGCCGGTTCATGGTTCGACAGCCGCCGCGGCCATGACTTCCAGTGCGGCGGCGGTGACGGCAGCAGGTGTTGGCGATTCAGCTCACCCTCCGGCTCAAGTTTTAACAGATCTATTGGATGATCTAGCAACTCTGATGGGGGTAGAGGTAACCCCGGACAACGCGGAATAGCATAAGGCGGATATTGCTAAGCTGTGTGAGGAGATAGCACATGCTAAGGAAGACCTGGCGGCTGAGAACAATATGATGAATCACTACAAGAAATATGTCAACTAGTGACCTTCTGTCAGTGACCCTGGAAGAATTGGTCATAGATCTATGACCATTTCAGACCAATTGGTCAAAAGCTGTTCGGGGGGCTCTAAACCCTAAACTATAACGACCATTTTGGTTAGAAAGGTCGTAATTTCCTTACACGAAATGGTCATAAAGCAGATAGCACTGGTTCGCTGCCTTATTTCTAGCTGATCATGACCAATATAGATGGTCATAACCTTGTAAATTGTGGTGGGTTGCTATGACTAGGCGCCACCTCATCAGTTTTGCCTATGTGTCATGTCCATGTGGCAGTTTTTGCCCTAGGTTGTGAAGCAACCTATATTTCTGTCATTCCCAAAATTCCCAAAAAATCTCATAAATTTTTGGGTCATATCTTCGTCAAATATATAAAAAACCTTCCTTGCCTAGTTCAAAAATAATTCAAAAATATTCATTTTCCTATTCTGTTCAGAAAAACACTTTGTGAAGGAAGTACCACTTTGGCATGTCCAAATGGTATCCATTTTCTACAGTGCTTTCCTATGCCCAAATAACCATCCTCCACCAAATGCCAGCTCAATCCATTCATTATTTTGAGCCCAGCTTCAACATTTGTATTTATGTCGAGCGTGGTACTTTGCAAAGCAAGTACCACCTAAGCTCCTCCTTTTGAGCTGAAAATTTGTGAAGACGGTCTTCTTAGTAACTGATCATCCTTAGCCAAAACTCACGCCCATTAGCCATGTGCATTTCCCGTACGGCTAATCAAACACTTGGCTGCTTATTCATGTTTGAGCATCGATCGATCTCCTTGTGAGAATCTTATGTTGTGATTTTCTTCCTAGCACCTACCTAGGGAGTGCCCAACCCACTAGACATGCCTAGGCCGCCCAGAACACATGGCAACGCCACGGTCACGCGGTGACCACGAGGCGGGCATGCGAGTTTACGCGCTCTAGAGTTGGGGCCCTCAAACCTCGACGTATCGCCACCAAACCATGTATTTATGATTAAATAGGTAGTTATGTAACTAGAAATGATTTTTGGAAAAAATAAATAGCAAACTATGAGGCAGCTGCAGTTCAAATTTGACCCGCTTCCTGCTGAATCGGCGGGAATTTGTCTTTTTCACTAGAGGTGGATCAAAACTTTTGACACCAACCATTTTTTCAATTTTGCATTAAATATGGCCTAGTATTTTAGAAATTGATTTGATCCAATTTTGCAACAAATATATGGTAGGTCCTTCACAAAAAAAGCTCATTTCACGCACTTAGAAAATGGAAAATGAATTTTCCCTGCAAAGAAAATGAAAGCTCCCTTAGGCAACATTGTTTGGAATTCCAAGATGCAGCCTTGTGAACAATATGAGATCATTTGAACAAACTATGCCATGAATGTGGCCATAAGATTGATCATTTGACTTGAAAGCCATGAATCTTCACGCATGATACCTCATTTTTTAGAACAATTTTTTAAAATAATTTCCGTATTACAAGTTTATTATTTTTCCTGGAAACTTGGTCACATATGATGACACAATCCGAAGGTTTTCCAATTTTTTGAATTTTTTTGAATTTTTTATTCCCGTTTCAAAATACGGTCAAAACGGCGGGAATGACCGTTCCTAGCTAGTGGTTGAATCTTGGAAGTTTTTTGGCGTTTCTCTGATTAAATAGTTACTTATGTACCTAGAACTGATTTTTGGAAAAAAATAATGAGCAAACTACGAGGCAGCTGCAGTTGAAATTTTACCCGCTTCCTACTGAATCGGCGGAAATTTGTCTTTTTCACGAGAGGTGGATCAAAACTTTTTACACCCAACCACTTGGTCAATTGTGCATTAAATATGTCCTAGTATTTTAGAAAATTGATTAGATCCAATTTTGCAACAAATATATGGTAGGTCCTTCACAAAAAAACCTCTTTTCGGGTACTCGAAAAATGGAAAATGAATTTTCCGTGCAAAGAAAATGATAACTCCCTTAGGCAACATTGTTTGGAATTCCAAGATGCACCCTTCTGCACAATATGAGGTCATTTGAACAAACTATGCCATGAATGTGGCCATAAGATTGATCATTTGGCTTGAAAGCCATGAATCTTCACGCATGATACCTCATTTTTTAGAACACTTTTAAAAAATAATTTCCGTATTACAACTTTATTATTTTTCCTGGAAACTTGGTCACATATGATGACATAATCTGAAGCGTTTCCAATTTTTTGATTTTTTTTGAATTTTTTATGCCCGTTTCAAAATGCGGTCAAAACGGCGGGAATGACCGTTCCTAGCTAGTGGTTGAATCTTGGAATTTTTTTGGTGTTTCTCTGATTAAATATATACTTATGTACCTAGAAATGATTTTTGAAAAAAATAATGAGCAAACTATGAGGCAGCTGCAGTTGAAATTTTACCCGCTTCCTCTAAATCGGCGGAAATTTGTCTTTTTCACGAGAGGTGGATCAAAAGTTTTACACCCAACCACTTGGTCAATTGTGCATCAAATATGTCCTAGTATTTTAGAAAATTGATTAGGTCCAATTTTGCAACAAATATTTGGTAGGTCCTTCACAAGAAAACCTCTTTTCGGGCACTCGAAAAATGGAAAATGAATTTTCCGTGCAAAGAAAATGATAACTTCCTTAGGCAACATTGTTTGTCATTCCAAGATGCACCCTTGTACGTGCACAATATGAGATCATTTGAACAAACTATGCCATGAATGTGGCCATAAGATTGAGCATTTGGCTTGAAAGCCATGAATCTTCACAGATGATAGCTCATTTCTGAGAACACTTTTTTAAAAGAATTGCCGTATTACAAGTTTATTATTTTTCCTGGTAACTTAGTCACATATAATGACAGAATGCAAAGGTTTTCCAATTTTTTGATTTTTTTGAGTTTTTTATGCTCGTTTCAAAATGCAGTCAAAATGGCGGGAATGACCGTTCCTAGCTAGTGGTTGAATCTTGGAAATTTTTTGGTGTTTCTATGATTAAATAGATACTTATGTACCTAGAAATGATTTTTGGAAAAAATAAAGAGCAAGCTATGAGGCAGCTGCAGTTCAAATTTGACCCGCTTCCAGCTGAATCGTCGGGAATTTCTCTTTTTCACTAGAGGTGGATCAAAAGTTTTGACACCCAACCATTTGGTTATTTGTACATTAAATATGGTCTAGTATTTTAGAAAAATGATTTGATACAATTTTGCAACAAATATTTGGTATGTCCTTCACAAAAAAAACTCATTTTGAGCACTCGAAAAATGAAAATGAATTTTCGTGCAAAGAAAATGAAAAGTTCCTTATTACTATTTTGTTATTTTTTTTCTTCTAAAAACTAGGTCACATTTGATGACATGATGAGAAGGTTTTCCATTTGTTTCATTTTTTCCAATTTCTCAGGTCAAGTAAATAGCTGAGATGATCTAACATCTTATTTTTAAATTTATCACAACCAATTTAATTGGTCATAATATTGTATTGCGTTCTGATTGGTCCGTGGACAAGGCACACGGATCATGCACAAAACACCGTTGGATCCTCCCGGATCCAACGGTAGCCGTCGCTCCTCGCCTCCCCCACCAACCCCACCTGAGGCGAAACCCT
>NC_057796.1:26207904-26435964 GCF_018294505.1 Triticum aestivum
CTCGCCGCCACCCACCTCCGTCGCTGCCCTCACTCTCCCCTCGTCTCCCTTGTTCTCGACCAACCTCGCCGCCCGCGGGGCTCTCGCATCGCCGCCACTCCACACCCGCGCATGACAGAAGAGAATCCCGAGGTCCTCCTCCGATGCTCCTTTGCCTCACTCGCCCGCGGGGCTCTCTGCTCCACCTCGACTGGCCGGCGCAGACAGAAGGGAAGCCCTCGTCGGTCACAGGTCCTCGACTCCGCCGTCGCAGCGCCGAACCTTCGTCTTCCGGATCCAACCACCGTCGCAGCCATGCCGTTCACCCAGCACCCTCGCCCTCGTAAGCGACGCACGCACCCCTCTCCTTCGATTCATGATTCATCCGTGGTCTCACAGATCAGATCTAACTGACCGACCTCCAATTCACGTTGCAGGTGGCCACATCCTCCCCGACGCCTGGTCCTGGCCCTGTGCACGGCGGACGCGGCTTGGTTGCTTCCTCCGGGAACCCTATCCCCTGGATCTTGGTGCAGCGGCGGGCGCATCCACCAGATCCGCCGGCGGGCTTCACCAAGGAAGGGACGAGCTCGCGCAGATGACGGCGGCCGTGCTCCTCGACCTCGAGTTCCGCTCCCGTCCGCCCACGCACCTCAACCTTGAGCTCTGCCCCCACCCGCCCCGGGCCGCCGGTACATCCCCTGCCCCCCTCTCGCCATGCTGCTTGATGCGATTTGTGCCGTACCGCTGTATGAACCAGTTGTTGCTTATCCCATCGCTGTTGCGTTGCTGTCGAGTTAGCGTCTCATGCCACTGTTGTAGCTGTTTGTTGCCTCACGAGTTTGCATGACGAGTTGAATTAGAAGCTACAGTATGTGGCAATGGTGTGGTGGTGCATTAATCAACAGTAAATACATAGACGTATGCAAGGGTTTTTCCTTTGCTATCATCCCAACTTAACACATGAAGATTGCAAAGAACATTCCTCTTGGATGCCCTGTGAACACATCCACTGCTAGTCAAGTCAAGCTGTGTATGCATATCTAATTTCTTCAATGTGAACATATCCCCCTGCCTTTGTTTCTGTTGGTGTGTGTATGTGCAAAATGATAGGTGCCTGCCATGTGGTTTATAAACACATAGTTATAATAGTAAGATGATATTCAGGCCCTGTTTGGAGTCACTCCAGCTCCTAAAAATACAAGGAGCTGGGGAGCATATGTTTCCCAGCTCCGTGCTTTTTAACCCCAGCTCCGGGAGCGGAGTGGTGGAGTGGCGGGTCTTCGAACAGGGCCTCAAATTGCTTAAGATGTGCTTTCAGTCCTAACTTGACAATCTCCTGCTTTACTTATGAGCTAAGCGTCCGTTTCAAGAGGCACGCACCACACTAGACAAGAGCAGCCCACTTTCCTGCAGTGAGTGAAACAAAGCCATGTACCTTACCAAAGCTAGGCGGTTATGTTTGTGTCTAGCTTTCTCAGTATATATACTTGCTAGTATTTTTGTGTCTAGCTTTCTCAGCCCGATTGACGGCATGCAAAAGATGGATGCACATGTACCTACATACCAGAGTAGACCATCTATATAGTCTCTAGCCATGTTGATAATATATTTTTTAAGAAAGAAATCAAGTCAGATTATATATGTACAATTATTATGCACATACGTATGGTGATTGTTGATTGATTATTTTTGTTTTCCTGTGAATCCCATCTTTATTGACTAGCAACACTCACACTAAGTATTACAAATCCGTTGTGCATACAATCCAATCATATCAACATGTAGTTGCTTTGTATATCCTGTAAATAATTTCTTTGCACGCCCATTCTGCCATGTCAATGATGACGACTTTATTATGATTTCTACCAATGGATGGATTCACATGATGCGACGGACCTGCTGCCGGCTGTCTTCCCCGACCACTTATGTGAGCTGCTCCTGCCGCTCACCCTCCTCAACTTCGCCCGTTGCCCGCTGTTGCTCCTGGTGAGACAATTTCCTGATCTGTCGCTTCTTCCTCCTATCAACTACATATGTGATGATTCCTCCTGTCAACTACAAGCTTACAACTAATTTCGGGGATAGTTGTCTACTGTCGAAGATGTTATTGTACAACATTCTAATTAGTACATTGCTCACAAACATTGTTTGTTGAGCAGAGTCATCCTTTGTTATTGTTTTTCCAAACTGTTGTAATAATGCAAGCACTTGAATTGCAAGTCTGGCCATTAATTTTGAGGAGGTGTTTGTTTTGACATTTTGACATTCAGTGTTTGAAAAAGGAAAATATCTCGCTCAGTTATCCAGTAAACCATTTGCTATTTGATTGGCTTATGGTCTTCATGTCTAGGAGGAACATTATAGCAATCAGGATACCAGCTTCTTGTTTATGTAGCCACTAAAATCTGTACTCCACCATGTAAGGCTAGTTCAGACTTGAGGCTGAACCCTTCTCTGTGTAGTATGATTCCAGGGAAACATATCTCAATAATGCTGAAACTTTTCACGTTGGCGTTACTATGTTTGATGTGGTGGTGCCAAACAATACTCATATTCTTATGATGCGCTTACTTTTAATCTTGTGAACATGCTAATTTAGAGGATGTACTGTAGTTCCACTCATTTATTCTGTGTGATGAGCTTACTTTTGTACTGTAGCCACCTTCTTGTTTATTTTGCTGAATCCTGTCTTGTGTACTAATCATGAGTTACTAGCATTTGGCTTCTCTGTGCTAATTAAACCTGGTAAGTATGTATACTTCTTTGAGATACAAATTCCAAATTGCATGTTTATGAGGTTCAATTTCTACAGGTGTTGCCAAATGAATGTGTCAACGTGTCTCTCCTTAGGGGTTGATTTAAACCGCATATGATCTACTGTATCAATTTTTTGCTGTTCAAACATTGAAATCCTGGTTCATTTTTCAAACATTGAAATGTTGCTGATCCTGTCTTTCTATGCTTAAATGATAAAAATTTCGCAGTTTGCTTGTTCTAACCATTTTGCTTGATAACTTGCAGATGCTAGCCTTCATTCATGTTTTGTCGTGAGGTCCAGGATGAACAAGTTGGGAGAAGCATTGGAGCTAGTTATACTGTGATAGCCGTGTTACCTGATGTGAACATTTTTATTGTAAAACTAATGTGAACCGTGTTTGCTTGTAATAATGTGCCAAGTTTGGCTCTTTTTGATTGTATTCATGATGTGAACCATATTTTTCCGGATTAGTCATGCTCTGTTTGAAGCATTTTGTTTTCTCTCTGTTCTGATTTAAATATTGTTATTTATGTACTGGAAAATTGAGATCTAAAGAATATAACAGTGACAACTTGGACCCACTTATTAGAACCTGACAACCAGGTCCCATCTCACTAGTGGGCCTATCTTTTGAAAAAATAAAATAAAAAACTTTGGAGCCAGAAAGGCCATGCCTTAGAAAATAAAAAGGCCAAATTGTTGGGCCAGGCCCATGTATATAGAGAAAATTAATAGAAAAAAATACATTAAAAAGGCCGAATTGTTGGGCTAGGCCCATGTAGAAAATCGAATTGGACCGGGCTGATTCTTGTGCCACATCAGATTGCCACGTTGGATGCCTACGTGGCCTGGGGAGGCTGCTAGTGACCAAAACAAAACAGTAGGCATATTTTGGTCGTAAACGTCTACGACCTTCTCAATGAGAAGGTAATTAATTTCAGTTTACGACTGCCAGCTTTTGACCTTCTGTTTTTGGTCACAAAAAGGTCGCAAATGAAAAACAATGACCTTTCAGTGACCAATAGTCAAGATCACAAGTTGACATATTTCTTGTAGTGAATGCAGAGCGGGCCGTCTTAAACGCCCAAGCACAGCGGATTCAAGCGGACTCATACCGGCTCTCGGTGGATCAGAACGCTGCAAATGAAGTCTTGAGGAGAAAGCACCAGAGCCGTCTGCCCTTGGTCCTATGATTCAAGGAACCTCTTCAATACACCTGGGGTAGGGGCCAGTAACCTGCCAGGCTTCAATCAGATGACTGGAGCGCCAGGAGGTGGAACGTCGATTCAGCCGCACGTGACAGGTTCTCCGCATATGAATAACAACACGCCTCAGCATGTGGTGACACCGTCGGGTCATTATGCTACCCCTTTAGACAATATGATTGTTGCAGCTACGCGATTGGCGGCTCTGCCAGTCGAGGGCGAGACTCCAATGGCGGTTGAAACCCGCAGGGCCAAGGAGCTTCTTCAAATAGCTTTGGTACAGCAGCAGGCCTACTCATATAGTCATGACTGAATTCATTCGACCCCTCATCCAAGGCGGAGCTACAGTAGGCACATTGATTCGCCAGCAGTTTCGAGTACTGAGCAGCGTCGTAACCAACCTCATGGTCACGACCCGGCGCGCAATGGTGCCAATGCACAGGATTTGGTGGATCAGGGAAGAGCGCGCAGGGAGGCCGAGCTGGCAGCTCATCAGCATGCACCGGTTTACCCAACGGCATCAGTTGAGGCGGGTGTAACTTCTAGAGCTTTCGGTGTGCCGTGTCTAACAGCGGCTCTACGGAACGAGCGTTTGCCCAAGGACTTCAAAGGCCCTCGCAAGGTGCCCAATTACACAGCAGATCAGCCCCCTGAGGCTTGGGTGGAGAGTTATGAGATAGCTATGGAGATGCTGGCTGTTAGCAAGGCTGCATACGCTAAGTGTTTCACCATGATGCTGGAAGGGACGGCTCGTACTTGGCTGAAGGGGCTGCCAGCTAACTCCATCGGGTCATGGGTAGAGCTGAAAGCACGGTTTATCCAGAATTTCAAAGATACATGCAAGCAGCCTATGTCGATCATAGATTTGATTTCTTGTGTTCAAGCTGAGGGCGAGTCAACGACCAGCTGGGTGCGTCGGGTCTCGACTATCATACATTCTTCAGATAACAACAATGTCGGTTCAGCGGTTCTAATGTTGGAGAAAAATTGTCGTTTCGTTCCACTCAAATAGAAGCTTGGGCGGCTTAAGCGTCATTGCAACGACATGGGGGAGCTTATGGAGGCTCTTGTTAAGTATGTCGACTCTGATGGCACCAAGGACCCCGACTCTGAAGATGAAAGATCGGGAAAGGGAAAGAAGAGTAGCGGCATGAAGGGACAGCAGTACAACCCTGCCAATTAGGGCGGTAACGGTAAGCGCAAGGCTGATGATTTGGTGGCTAACACCGGTGCACGCAATTATAACCTACGTCGTAAGGGACCGCCGGTTCAAAGGATAGGGTTTGACCTTGATGCAATGTTAAATCAGTCGTGTCCAAAATACGGAACGGATCAGAAGCCGGCTACCCATCTATGGAAAGAATGCATCATAATGAGCAGCTTGAGGGAGTCCATCCAGCGCCACCGTGGCCTGAACGGCGGATCAGGGTCCGGTTCTCATGGTCTGGGTCATGGAGGTGGCGGTTCAAATTCCGGGTTTCAAGGCCACGGTAACTAGGGCGGTTACAATCAGCAGAGTAATCAAGGGAATCAATAGCAGTAGCAGTCTGGTTATCAGAGCAATCCGAAGCAATTGAGTAGTGGACAGTACCACGTTTTCACCACCAGCTTGTGTAAGCGGGATCAGAAGCTTCACAAGAGAGCTTTGAACGCTGTTGAGCCGGCGGTGCCACATTATCTACGATGGTCAAAGGAGCCTATTGTGTGGAGTCGTGAGGATCATCCGCCCCTTGATAATCCGGGTCACCTGGCTCTGGTGGTGGCGCCTCAGGTTGGGGGCTATAAATTCACCAAGGTACTCATGGATGGAGGTAGCAGCATTAACATACTTTATTATGAGACCTTCCGTCGCATGGGACTGACTGACAAGAATCTTAAGCCGTCAAACACTGTTTTCCATGGTGTGGTGCTGGGTAAGTCAGCCTACCTGGTAGGTAAGATATATTTAGAAGTTGCCTTTGGAGATGAGCATGATTCCAGGTCCAAGACTTTAACTTTCAAAGTGGTCAAGATCAAGAGCCCTTATCATGCTCTGTTTGGGCGGCCGGCTTATGCTAAGTTCATGGCGAGGCCTTGTTATGTTTACTTGCAGCTTAAGATGCCGGGTTATAAGGGCACCATCACAGTGCATGGGAGTCGCAAGGTGGCCTTGGAGTGTGAGGAAGGTGATGTGTCTTATGCTGAATCGGTTTGTGCAACAGAGGAGCTGAAATTTTACAAGGATAATGTTGACCCAGCAGATATGACATCTTTCAAAAAGCCAACCACAGAGCATGATCCTTCATTAAAGTTTAATCTGCAGATCACACTAAACTGGTTGACTTCATTCCTGGCGATTCATCGAAGCAGTTTAGTATTAGTGCTAATCTGGATCCGAAATAGGAAAGCGCACTCATCGAGTTCATTCGTGAGAACCGGGACATCTTTGCATGGAAGCCTTCAGACATGCCAGGTGTACCGAGGGAACTCGCTGAGCACACTCTTAATATTGATCCGAAGTTTAAGCCGGTCAAGCAGTTTCTTCGCCGATTTAACGAGGAGAGGCGGAAGGCCATTGGTGAAGAGGTGGCCCGGCTCTTAGCGGCCGGTTTTATCATTGAAGTTTTCCATCCTGAGTGGTTGGCTAACCCGGTGTTGGTGCTCAAGAAGAACGGCACTTGGCGAATGTGTGTGGATTACACGGACTTAAATAAGGCTTGTCCGGCTGATCCGTTTGCTCTCCCCGTATTGATCAAATCATTGATGCTACCGCGGGTTGTGAGCGCCTGAGTTTTCTGGATGCTTATTCTGGTTATCATCAAATCAAGATGGCAGTTAAGGACCATGTCGTGGTATTCTCACGGGGGGGTGCAAGACGACAGATGCCACAAGGTGGCTTAGTGTGAGGGCAAGACTGCTGCCGGAATATCCGGGGACGTGTATGCGAGTAGCACGCGCTAGTTTACCCAGGTTCAGGGCTCTCCGGAGAGATAATACCCCTACTCCTGCATGTCTGAGTATATCTGGTATATCTGCTACAGAGTGCTCCTGGAGTTGTATCTGAGATCCGTGCAATGGGCACCTGATCTCGTATATATGCGGGTGGCCGGATGAGCATGCAAGCTCTAGTGGCCGAATGGCATGTGGCTGCCTAAATGGGTGTGTGCCCGTGGACATGTATGCATGCGTGGGAGCATGTGGATGGATGGATGGATGGCTAGCTTATATAGTGTGGGCTAGCTTAGGAAGTAAGCTATGTAGGCATGGTAGCTAGCTAGTGGCATGGTGGGTGTCACATTTCTCCCCTGGGTCACTTCATGAATAGTTCCCAGGAACAAGTGTCGCTGTACATGATGGCTGGGTGTCGCGTGTACAGTTCCAGGTAAAGCCATCTTGTAAGTGTCGCGTCGAGCTGCAGTCGGTAGCCGGCAGGTTGGCGCAGTCAGCAGCCGGCAGCCGGCCAGGTAGCCGGCTGTATGGAGCAGTCGGACGGGGAGCCGGCTGGAGCGCCGGGCAGTCGGACTGAGGGGCTTTGCTAGCCCCGATGTCTTGAATTATTGTCTCGCTGTCTTCGGGGTACCCGTGGCCAATTACCCCGACAGACCAGGAGAAGACGGCTTTCATTACTCCATTTGGAGCCTTCTACTATGTGTCTATGCCTTTTGGGCTCAAGAGTGCCCAGGCGACTTACCAGTGGTGTGTGCAAAATTTCCTTCACAATCAGATTGGGCGTAATGTTCATGCTTAGGTAGATGACATTGTGGTGAAGTCCAGAAAGAAAGAGACCTTGATTGATGATTTGAAGGAGACGTTTGACAATCTCCGGGTCTACAAGATGATGCTTAACCCAGCCAAGTGTGTTTTTGGTGTGCCAGCAGGCAAGCTTTTGGGGTTTTTTGTGTCAAACCGAGGCATTGAAGCTAACCCGGAGAAGATCAAGGCTATTACCTCCCTGGCTAAGCCGAAGTGTGTCAATGACGTCCAATGGTTGGCTGGTCGGATCGCAGCCTTGAGCCGGTTCATAAGCCGCCTCGGAGAAAAGGCCATCCCTCTGTATCAGATGATGAAGAAGACGGATGACTTCGTTTGGAGTGATGCCGCTAATGAGGCATTTGAAGCGCTTAAGAAGCAGCTGGCTGAACCACCGGTTCTTGCTGCGCCCATTGATAAGGAGCCTTTGTTGTTATATGTGGCTGCTAATAGCCGGGCAGTCAGTGTAGCTACTGTGGTAGAAAGAAAGGAGGCAGGCAAGGAATATCTGGTTCAACGGCCAGTTTACTACATCAGCGAGGTGCTTATTGAGTCCAAGCAGAGATATCCACACTCGCAGAAGCTTGTGTATGGGGTTTTCATGGCAAGCCGGAAGCTTAAGCAATATTTTCAGGGTCATCCCATTACTGTGGTCAGTTCTGCTCCTTTAGGAGACATCATCCAAAACAGGGAGGCCACAGGCCGGGTTGCTAAATGGACCATTGAGCTTGGACCTCATGGTTTAAAGTATGTGCCTCGTACGGCCATCAAGTCCCAAGCACTTGTGGATTTCATCAATGATTGGATAGAGTTACAGGCACATGAGGAAAAGCCGGATAATACATATTGGACTATTCACTTTGATGGATCCAGGCAGTTGGAGGGCTCGGGGGCTGGAGTTGTCTTGACTTCCCCGCGAGGTGATAAATTTTCTTATGTTCTCCAGTTAATGTTCCCTTGTACTAACAATGCAGCTGAGTATGAGGCCTTGCTCCATGGCCTTCGGATGGCTAAAGAGATGAATTTAAGCCGGGTGAGGTGTTTTGGCGATTCAGATCTGGTAGCTCAGCAGGTCTCTGGTACTTGGGATTCTAAGGATCCTCTCATGGCGGCTTATCATCGAGAGGTTGATGCCATTGCAGGTCACTTCAAAGGTTAACAAGTTGAGCATATTGATCGAAGGAAGAATAAGGCGGCTGACAACTTAAGCCGGCTAGGTTCTCATTGTAAGCCGCTGCCACCTAACACGTTCCTGGACGTTCTACTCAACCCTTCGATCAAATTACCTACGGAGGAGGACCTTGCTGTTCCTGACCCGGAAGCACAATTGGTGGCGGCTCTTCATGCTATTCCTGAGTGGATAGTTCTGTATTTGGCTTACATGACCCGGGGTGAGTTGCCAGAGGATGAGATTTTGGCCAGACAGATAACCCGACAGTCTAAGTCAATGTCAATTGCCAATGGGGAGTTGCACCATCGCAGTGTCACAGGGGCGTTTCAGCGCTGCGTCTCTCCTGAAGAAGGCTGTGAGATTCTACGGGAAATTCATGAAGGAGATTGTGGTCATCATGCCGGCTCTAAGTCTCTTGTAGCCAAGGCTTTTCGTCACGGTTTTTATTGGTTGACGGCTCATGCTGATGCGGAGGATTTGGTCAGCAAGTGTGACGGTTGTTAGAAATTTTGACGACGAGCTCATGTTCCGGCTCAAGAATTGAGGATGACTCCAATTACTTGGCCGTTTGCGACTTGGGGGCTTGATATGGTTGGGCCTTTCAAGAGGTCCAAGGATAAGAAAACCCACCTTTTGGTGGCGGTTGATAAGTTTACTAAGTGGGTTGAAGCAGAGCCGGTTAGTAAGTGTGATGCGGCAACGGCGGTTCAATTCATCAAGAAGGTGATCTTTCGTTTTGGCTTTCCACACAGCATTATCACAGATAATGGCACTAATCTCTCTAAAGGCGCTATGAAGGAATTTTGTCAACGGGAGCATATTCGGCTTGATGTTTCTTCTATGGCTCACCCCTAGGCCAATGGTCAAGCGGAACGAGCTAATCAAGAGATTCTGCAAGGTATCAAGCCCCAGCTTATGGTTCCTTTGCAGAGAACGCCGTGTTGTTGGGTGGAGGAATTACCCTCAGTGTTATGGAGCATCAATACAACCCCCAACAGATCTATGGGTTACACACCTTTCTTCACGGTTTATGGAGCAGAGGTGGTTCTCCCTAGTGACATCCGTCACGATTCACCCCGGGTGGCGGCTTATGTTGAAGCTGACAATGAAAAGGCGCGCCAAGATGCACTTGACCTGTTGGATGAAGAGCGTGACCTCGCGGCGGCTCGTTCGGCGATTTATCAGCAAGATCTACGTCGTCATCATAGCCGCCGGGTTAAAACCAGAACCTTTCAAGAAGGCGACTTAGTGCCCCGGCTCATCCAGGATCAAACAGATATGCATAAGCTCTCGCCGCCCTGGGAAGGACCTTTCGTGGTCAGCAAGAATCTGCATAATGGGTCATATTATCTTATCGACGTTCGAGACCACAAGGACTCACGTAAATCGGAGGAGGAGACCCGCCGGCCGTGGAATATAGCTCATCTTAGGCCCTACTATACTTGAGCCACCGGCTCTCATGATGTACATAGTTTGATGATGTATATATTATAAACAGTATAATAAAGCCGGCATCCCTGATAATTCAGGGCCTTTGTCATTCCACTTCCTTGAAGTTGAGTCTTTATCATCATCTTCCATATTCAAGAGGCTTGACGCCCAAAATTACAGGGACCAAAGAGAGTTGGATACACAGCACAGCTCAAACATAGGTCCTTGACGAGCACGATTTGTCAGTATGTCACTTGGGAGCTTCCTGTTCAAACATAGGCGTATTCAACCAAAGAGAACATAGCGTTACTACCCTCTTGACCAGGTTATTTGTTTAAACATAGGCGTATTCGACCAAAGAGGACATAACCTTTCCGGGTCATCCTACCTGTAGCCAGCTGCTTCAACTCCATCGGGTAATCCCGATTGACCCGTTGAACACTTAACAATCAATCTTTACAGCGTATTCGACCAAGATCTGAGCTTGTTAAGGTTCAAACGGCGGCTTGTCATGCGAGAGCACGGCTTACAGATAGTCAGGATAGATCCAGGCTTCATAAGCCGCTTTCCTTGAAACTTGGATAAATCGGCCCGTGATGTATGTTGTTACTCTGACCCCGTGTACTCCTGATAAAAGTCTATGAGCAAGACCTGACTTTATCTGGGTTCAAATGTCGATTGGGTACTGTGAGTCAGGCTCACGGAATGCATGAACAATCCAGTGGCTCCGGCTAGTTTCATCGAAGAAGACACTTTGGCTTGGCAACCTACAAAGCCTTGGAATTCTTTTTTCTTATTCTATGATTTCTTCTTTGCCTTCTGTTTTTTTATAAGTCGGGCCCAGCTGCCCTACTTATGGCTCATATTTGAAGCATCTTTTGGGTCATTATGACCCGCCAGGATGGCAGACTCTAAGTCGCCAAAGTATCATACTCTTATGTTTATAGTTACAGCTCTACAACCTCTAACTATGTAAGGTTGCTCAACCAACAGTCTAATCATACACCACAGGTATGATATTTTATTATATCAGACCAGCCCTGGTTAGGGACTATTTGTCCCCAGTGGCTCCAATTGGGTATCATGACCCGCCCGGCGGTAAGCCGCCAGGGCACTTGTGCTTTCTTTGTGTGCAGGGTGATGATAAACCAGGTCTACATCAATCAACGCTGTTCTAAGCATAAATTGATGGTTTCTTAAACCAGCGGACCAGCAGTATTGCGCAAAAGCAAAAACGTGCATGATGGCACGGCAAATTCAAGTCTTTACTACCCTATTACATGACTCCACGAGCCAAATAAGATCAAGTGTTTTCAGAGGGACTACTATATAAACCGCCTGGCGGTTCATTCTTCTTGGCCTTGCTGATTGTACGCCTCTGGTTCATCCCTTTCCGGTTCTTCGTCCTCTTCCGCCGTCTGAAAATTTGGTGATGACCAATCGAGGCCAGATAAAGCTTGAAATTCAGCCTCGTCATCTATAAGATCAGACGGCTCAACGTCAGGGGCAAAGGTGTGCTTACTAATTGGGGGATTAAGTCCATCACTCTATAAGCCGGGGTCGGCATCTTCTGATTCTCCTTGTTATAAGCCGGATGATACTTTGAAAGATCAGAATCATTGGCAATCAGAGTTGCCATTGGACGTATTTCCTTTACGCAAGCTGAGAAGTCCTTCTGATCAAACGGAGTGCCATCTTCCTTCAAGCTTGGGTATCCAGTGGCTACCTCAGACGGGTCAAGCTCTGGTACCCATGCCTCGGCCCGGCTCAAAGCCGTCACGGCACTGGATCTTGCAGACGATCGCTTCATCTCATCAAACATGGCAGGCAGCACATAAAGCTTTTTTAACGCATCTATAAGCAGAGTAGGCGCTTGGTTCATGGGAGAAATTGCGGCCAATGCACGTTGGGCTCCGGTGTACAGCTGTTCGACAAGTGTATAGACAGCCTTGAGCTTCACAAGCATGTCTTGGTTCAGGTTGCTGCTCCTGGGACCTGGATACATCACAGATTGGTTAAATGGCGGTTTATATTATCACGACAAGGATTCACTTTTGATGACTAGCAAGGCGACTCACCAAAGATAGCAGACACCATCTGCGATACACGGTGGTTTAAGCCAGTGAGCTCAGTAGTCACCTCTTGAAGAGCCGCCTCTGCTTTCTCAGCCCTCTGTGTTAAGGCAGTCTTTTCTTCAGCCCAAGTGCTTTTCTCTGCCTCAAAACTGGTCTTCAGCTTTTCCGATTCAGCTACGCTAAACTGGAATTTTGACTCAGCATTTCGGGTCTCGGATTCCTGAGTCGCCAGCCGGGTCTTGGCATCATTTAACTGTGACTCCAGTTCAGCAGTAGCAGACTGTATGAAGCACAGAGTTATCAACACATTTATATCAGGGTTACAAGAGTACAAGTCCCAAGCATTTTGCAAGCAACAACACTTGGCACTTGGGGGCTAATGTCTGTCAAAGAAATTCTTCAAGTAAACAGTTCATATGAATAAAGTCCCAAGCACTTTGCAAGCAAGACTACTTGGCACTTGGGGGCTAATGCATATTGCTTGTATCTTCCAACTACTTTCTGATGATCCGGTTGTGCTGTAAACGATCACAGCCGACTCATCGGGGCTACACAGATAAGCTTTTCTTCTTAAGCAATGATAAATAGGACCGGATCATTCATGTTGATTAAACCGGCCCTTGGGGACTATAGGATGCAATGCTAAATTGTTTCGACATCTGGTTTAATTTTAACTATGACAACCGGCCTTGGAGGGATTCTACTACAAAAGTTTACGGATTATTCTAAGTCTACAGCCTATTCAATTTTATCATAACCAGTAGACTTGGGGGCTGGCACCATATCAATCTCAAGGTCGCGACTGGAATGAACTTGGTTGAGATAACCAGAGAATACTTCTTTGACGTTCAGTTGAGAGTAATCAGCAATATCAAATTTCATTTTCCGCCTCTCGATGAATTCGTCTTTCGTGGAGTGTTTTACCAAGACGGTTGGACGTCCCGGTTCTCTGAAGCTGGTGCCAGTAACTATAACGTCTTCACCATGTTCTTCTGGCAGTTTAAGCGGGTTGGATGACTCGGTGAGCACATGATTGACATCCGTGTGATCACGGGAGAGGTCGGGAATTTCAGGCGGATCGTCAGAGATAGGTTCTTCTGGTTGTTTGTCAGAAGTTCCAGGTACAAAGACTTGTTGCTCCGGCTCCGCAACTTCAGGTGCTTCAGTTGGCTTGATCACCTTCACCTTCTCATTAGGCTTTGCTTGTCCACTGCAAGGATTATGATAAGTCGGTATAAATATAAGAATATAAAGAAGGTACATAGTAAAAAGTAATTGCCATTACCCAGGGCCAGTTTTAAAAGCTGGCAACTCGGTTTGCGATGAGTCGCCAGAGGAGGAACGGGCAATCTCCTGGTCTATTGAATCAACAGAGTTAAGAGGTGTACAGATAGGACCCGCCAGCTGGTAAAAAGAGTTTAAGTTAAAAGGAACCTCGTTTCGACGTTTTCGAGGGGCAAGAGTGTTCGGTAAGCCGGAGGACAACTCTTCATCTCCACTAGCCCGAGTCTGTCGCCGGCTCTCATGCTGCTGTTGCTTCAAAAGAAAGTGAGGATCCAAATGAGCTAAGGGGTGGGAAAATCTTACTTTCCAGGTTACCCGTCAAAATTTCTGTCTTGGCAAAGGCTCTGAGTCGGAGGAAATAATCATTACCTCTTCTTCAATTACTTGGCTGGCCCCCATGTCATCCTGAGAGTAATCAATGTCAATAAGATAATTGAAAAAAGAGCCAAGGGAGTCAAGGGCTACCTCCGACTCAGAGGTGTCATCTAGGTCAAGCAGTTCAGAGGCACTGGGTTTCTTCTTTCTCTTGGTGGTCTTCTTGGCGGCTTTCTTGGCAGCCCTGGCCTTCTTGGAAGCTTCATGATCATACTTGTTTTTCCAAAAGCCAGACTTAACCTGTAAAGGTCATTAAAGGTTGAGTTAATGAGGTATTTGAATGATGAAATAAAGGTAAGTAAGTTCAGAGAATCACATCTGGTGGCAGGTTAAGCTTGCAGAAAGGGGCCAGGCCCACTTTAACGCAATCTTCCGGATCTTCATTTAGAAGGGACTTAACCATTTCGAGAATTTCTTCATCAGTTAATGGAGCAGAACTATGGTGCAGTGGATCCTTTTCACCACCAGTGTAAGTACACATTAAGCCAGTACGGCGACTCAATGCTATCATCCGCCGAGAAACCCAGCACCTGACCAAATCAATGCCAGTCAACCCGTTTCCTAGCAGGGCTTTAACCTCTGCAATGGTAGGAGCAAGTTTTGCCCGTTCGGCAGCGGTAAGTTTCTCAGGAAGGATGCGCTTTGGGTCCAAGCGCTCAGCACGATAACCCGGCAGTGGATTTTCATCAGCCGGAGAGGTATCTTTGCAATAAAACCACGTCTGGTTCCAATCCTTGGGGTGACTTGGCAGGACTGCATAAGGAAAGATGGCATCTCGTGTGCGTTGAATCGAGATTCCGCCAAATTCCAAGCTGGGCCCGTTCGTGAACTCATTCTGGCGGTTCAAATAAAAATATTCCCTAAAGAGGTCGATACTGGGCTCCTCTTGAAGGTATACTTTGCAAAAGACTTGAAAATTGCAGATATTTGACACGGAGTTAGGTCCGATGTCTTGAGGATGGAGTTGGAAGAAGTGCAGAACATCTCAAAAAAACTTAGAGCCGGGTAGTGAGAAGCCCCGGTTCATGTGATCCGTGAATACAATGACTTCGCCATCCTTTGGCTGAGGTCTTTCTTCGCTCGGTTCAGGAGCACGATAATGCATAACACTCTTTGCGGGCAGGTACCCGACTTTGACAAAGTCTTTCAATGTGCCCTCAGTGATGACGGAGGGGACCCAGTTGCATGTATAGCCTGTCTTTGGCGGCATTATGAAGAGAGAAAGCCTAAAGGAAGGGAAAATTTTGCCGGTTCAAGTTAGTTGGTGAAATTGCAAGATTAAAAGTTATAGTATATATTCAGAATGGCGGCTTAAGTGAGGACTAATGATATATGAGTAATTATAAGCCGGACATGTAAGCCGCCATGACACGTACTGGTATTCAAGATCTGACAAGAGCAAAATTTTACTAAGTGTTGGGACAAACAGGTTTCACAGATTGAAGTTATAAGATTAGATCTGCAGCTATTCAGAAAAAGGAAATAAATTCTAAACCTAAGGTGGCGGCAGCAGAAAAGTGGGGGTGCCCAGATGAGATCTGCTTCAATGAGGATATGCTCTAGTATCAAAAACAAGTGCTAAAACTGCTACCACGCAGGACCTGTGTTATTTTCAGATCAAAACTATGTGATCTAGAAAGAGAAAGAGGAATGGGGATGAACACTGACGAACAAGGAAACCCTAAAGATAGATCTATTACGAGGGAAGAGAAGACTTACTGATGTTGATGAGACAGCGGAGAGGCGCCGCGGTGTTCAGGTCCGTTCAGGGTGATGCGGCGGCCGAAGTCGAGGCAGGAGACGAAGGTCGACGGCGGCGGAGCTCGGGTGTGCTGGTGCGTCGTGAGGAGGAAGACAAAGATGAGAAGGAAAAGGGAGAGAATGGAAAGAGAACCCATGGCCTTATTTATAGGACTGAAAGGATAAACGGCAGGCGCGGGAATCAAGGAGACAAGGAAATGGATATGTGACGGCGCGGACGCCTTGATTTTTGGAGGGTCAGTAATGAAAAAGATTTATTTTTGGGGCTGTGTGTGGTATTAATTATAGGTGACATCACGGCGGGTTATCGCAATTTCCGGAGATGACGTCATGGCGGGTTACTATATTTCACAGGAAGATGAATAAGGATTTTTCTAAGTGTTGAAGATTGACATGAACAAGTTCAAATCAACCTGGGGCCTAATGTTGGGGATATGACTATTGGATATGACCCGCCCAGGAGGGGCCGGGTTATCCCAATGGCGGTTCGTCTAAATGAAGCCCAAGAATATATTGAAGATGGCGGTTCATGATATAGCCTTGTTAAAAGGCCCAAACCTAAAGGCGGATTAAGGCCCATAAGTGTAAACCGCCATGTATATGTGAACTTGTATTGTAAGGCATGTAAGATAAGTCACCGAGCCGGACACGGTTGTATGAGCCGGCTAGGGCTCTATAGGCTGCAGGGCGTCAACCCATGTATATAAGAGGATGACCCGGCAGCGGCTTAGGGCAAGAAACAAGACATCGAAAGCCAGGCAAAGCGTATCCGCTCCCTAGTAATCAAAACCCTAGCAATACCACCTCAAACTGGATTAGGCCTTTACCTTCACTGCAAGGGGCCGAACCAGTATAAATTCCCCATGTCCTTTGTCCCGCTTTAACCCCTTTAAGCTAACTACGTCACAATGGCTCCACGTTTATGTCCTTTCACTAGGACATCTGCCGTGACACTTCCACGACATATATCACCCGCTGAAATACAAGACATAGATGTTACTATTAAACTTGCTAATAGAGACACCATCACACCACTTGGGATTGTTAGAGATGCTGAAGCCTTCTGTGGGAAAATAAAATATCCTACTGATTTTCTTATTCTTGGTTCCCCACAAGATGACTTTTGTCCCATTACCTTTGGTAGACCTTTCTTGAACATCGTTAATGCTAAAATAGATTGTAAGAAACAAACAGGTTGTGTAAGTTTTGGTGATGAGTCTTATGAGTTTAATTTTTTCCAAGTTTAGTAGAAAGCATCATAAGAAATAGTTGCCTAGTAAGGATGAAATAATTGGTCTTGCTTCTATTGTCGTGCCTCCTACTGATCCACTATAACAATATTTGCTAGACCATGAAAATGATATGCATCTGCATGAAAGAAATAAAATAGATAAAAAATTCTTCGAACAACGACCTCTACTTAAACACAATTTTCCTATTGAAACTCTAGGAGGTCCTCCTCCACCTAAAGGTGATCCTATGTTTGAATTAAAACAATTTCCAGACTCTTTGAAATATGTTCATCTTGATGAGAAAAAGATATATCATGTTATTATTAGTGCTAATCTTTCAGAACATGAAGAAGAAAGATTATTGAAGGTTCTGAACAAGCACCAAGCTGTCATTGGATATACTCTTGATGATTTAAAGGGCATTAGTCCCACTCTCTGCCAGCACAAAATTAATATGGAACCTGATGCTAAACCCATTGTTGATCACCAATGACGTTTAAATCCTAAAATGAAAGAAGTGGTCAGAACAGAAATACTGAAGCTTCCGGAAGCAGGTATAATCTATCCTATAGCTGATAGTAGATGGGTAAGTCCCATTCATTGTGTCCCTAAAAAGGGAGGTATTACCGTTGTTCCTAATGATAAGAATGAACTTATTCCACAAAGAATTGTCACTGGTTATAGAATGGTAATTGATTTTAGAAAATTAAATAAAGCTACTAGAAAAGATCATTACCCTCTGCCTTTTATTGATCAAATGTTAAGATTGTCAAAGCACACACATTTTTGTTTCCTTGATGGATATTCTGGTTTTTCTCAAATACCTGTCTCACAACCTGATCAAGGGAAAACCACCTTTACTTATCCTTTTGGAACTTATACTTATAGATGAATGCCTTTTGGTTTATGCAATGCACCTGCTACCTTTCAAAGATGTATGAATGCTATATTCTCTGATTTTTGTGAAAAGATTGTTGAGGTTTTCATGGATGATTTTTCCGTCTATGGAACCTCTTTTGATGATTGCTTAAGCAACCTTGATCGAGTTTTGCAGAGATATGAGGAAAGTAATCTTGTCTTGAATTGGCAGAAGTGCCACTTTATGGTTAATGAAGATATTGTCTTGGAACATAAAATTTCTGAACGAGGTATTGAGGTGGATAAAGCTAAAGTTGACGCAATTGAGAAAATGCCATGTCCTAAAGATATCAAAGGTATTCGTAGTTTCCTCGGTCATGCTAGTTTCTATCGGAGGTTTATTAAAGACTTCTCTAAAATTTCTAGGCCTCTTACAAATCTTTTACAAAAGGATGTTCCATTTGTTTTTGATGATGACTGTGTAGAAGCCTTTGAAACACTTAAGAAAGCCTTAATTTCTGCACCTGTTGTTCAACCACCTGATTGGAACTTGCCTTTTGAAATTATGTGTGATGCTAGTGATTATGTTGTTGGTGTTTTTCTAGGACAAAGAGTTGATAAGAAACTAAATGTTATTCATTATTATAGTAAAACTCTAGACAGTGCCCAACGCAATTATGCTACTACTGAAAAAGAATTTTTAGCAGTGGTGTTTGCTTGTGATAAATTTAGATCTTACATTGTTGATTCTAAAGTTATTGTTCACACCAATCATGCTGCTATAAAATATCTTATGGAAAAGAAAGATGCTAAACCTAGACTCATTAGGTGGCTTCTCTTGCTACAAGAATTTGACTTACATATCACTGATAGAAAGGGAGCTGAGAACCCCGTGGCTAATAACTTGTCTAGGCTAGAAAATATTCTTGATGACCCACAACCTATCAATGATAGTTTTCCTGATGAACAATTAGCTGCAATAAATGTTTCTCATAACACTCATTGGTATGCTGACTATGCTAATTATATTTTTGCTAAATATATACCACCTAGAAAAAATTCTTCTATGATTTAAGACATTACTTTTGGGATGATCCACATCTTTATAAAGGAGTAGATGGTATTATTAGACGTTGTGTACCTAAGCATGAACAGGGACAAATCCTACGGAAATGTCACTTCGAAGCTTATGGAGGGCATCATGCGGGAGATAGAACTACTCACAAGGTATTGCAATCGGGTTTTTATTGGCCTAATCTTTTCAAGGATGCCCGTAAGTTTGTTTTATCTTGTGACGAATGTCAAAGAATTGGTAATATTGGTAAGCGTCAGGAAATACCTATGAATTATTCTCTTGTTGTTGAACCATTTGATGTTTGGGGTTTTGATTACATGGGACCTTTTCCTTCCTCTAATGGGTATACACATATTTTGGTTGTTTTTGATTATGTTACTAAGTGGGTAGAAGCTACTCCAACCAGTAGTGCTGATCACAACACCTCTATTAAAATGCTTAAGGAAGTCATTTTCCCAAGGTTTGTAGTCCCTAGATATTTAATGACTGATGGTGGTTCACATTTTATTCATGGTGCTTTCCGCAAAATGCTTGCTAAATATGATGTCAACCATAGAATTGCATCACCATATTATCCTCAGTCTAGTGGTCAAGTTTAACTTAGCAATAGAGAAATAAAGTTAATATTACAAAAACTGTCAATAGGTCCCGAAATAATTGGTCTAAGAAATTAGATGATGCACTTTGGGCTTATAGAACAGCATATAAAAATCCTATGGGTATGTCTCCTTATAAAATGGTTTATGGAAAAGCTTGTCATTTGACTCTTGAGTTAGAACATAAAGCATATTGGGCAATTAAAGAACTCAACTATGATTTCAAACTTGTCGGTGGAAAGAGGTTATTTGATATTAGCTCACTAGATGAATGGAGAACCTAAGCCTATGAAAATGCCAAGTTATTTAAAGAAAAAGTTAAAATATGGCATGATAAGAGAATCCAAAAGCGTGAGTTTAAACTTGGAGAATATGTTCTTTTGTACAACTCTCGTTTCAGATTCTTTGCAGGCAAACTTCTCTCCAAATGGGAAGGACCGTATGTCATCGAGGAGGTTTATCGATCTAGAGCAATCAAAATAAATAATGCTAAAGGTATTAACCCGAAGGTTGTCAATGGGCAAAGAATAAAACATTATATCTCAGCTACGCACATTCATGTTGAAAGCAATATTATCCAAACTATGACACCGGAAGAACACATAAAGGAAACCTCCCAGAATACTCCAGAATTGCGACAAAAGAGGAGGTGCGTGATACGGTAAGTAAACGGACTCCAAAAATTCCGCAAAAATATTTTTTGTCAGTTTGGAATTTATTAAAAATTGGGGAAATAAGAAACAGCCAGGACGGTAACCCTGGTTAGCACAAGACACCAGGTGTGCCCAGGTGGGTTGTGCCCACCTCGGGTACCTTCCGGACTCGCGGAGAAATCTTGTGTTTTCTTTTCCTCATTGTTTTCTTGACAGGTCTGAAAATATGTCATCCCAAGACTCTGAGGGTGAGAGCTATGTTGCTGATTATATCGCAAACCCGAAGGTTTATGGGGATGTGGAGCACTATAGCTGGACTTCAGAGGAAGAAGAAGACTATGATCCTAAAGGGGAGGAGGAGACAAGCTCTGACTAAGTTGAAGTTCCATTGCCTCAACCAGGGGACATGCACATGGAATTCAAGAAGTCAAGTCTCCCCAATAAAGAAAAGAAACTTAAGATGCAGTTTATCCCTTTTCGTCTCTTGCAAGGAAACAAGCAAGAATTATGCAAAAAGATATTAGAGCTCGAGCATGTGATCGGTGACTTAAAAGAGGAAAATCCCATCCTCAAGCGTAAGCTAAGGAAGGAGGATAAGATTGCTACTACTTCATCACCACCACCTCCGTCTTCATCACCAAAGGAAACTTGAGTATCGGGTATGGGCACTCCCCTTGGCTTGTGCCAAGCTTGGGGGAGGTGCCCCGATATCGTATCACCTCCATTATCTTTTACCCTTACTTATCTTAGTTCGATCCATAGTTATCTTTTGCTTTAGATGAATAAAATTTTAGTTCGATCCTTTCTTTTCGAGTGTTTGTTTAGCGATCTATCCTTGTAATCGTGTGAGAGATTTATAATAAAGTTTAGTTTGAGTTTTGTTTTCTTTACTTCCATGTTCAATAAAAAGAAAGGAAATAAATCAAAAAGATCATATGCTAACCTTAGGGTAACTAATGACATCACATAAGGAAGAGTATAAGTAGAAAATTTTATTTGAGATTTACAAACATAGCATTGGTCAATGATGCAATTCATGAAAGAATTAATAAGGGAAGAGAAGATTCACATGCAAATACACTATCTTGGACATCTTTTGTGATTGTGAGCCCCCATCAAAATATTATATGCCAAAATTGTTGACATTGGACAAGGAAGACAACGTAATGATTTGTGTTTGTTCATATTCACATAGAAGTTATATTGTCATAGATCCTTTAAAATGTGGTGCTTGCCCCCCATCTTTGCTAGCCAAAAAATTCTGCACTAACTAGAGATACTACTTGTGGATCCAAAAACCCTTAAACCCACATCTTGTTTTGAGAGTCCACCATACCTACATATGGATTGAGTAAGATCCTTCAAGTAAGTTGTCATCGGTGCAATAAGGCAATAAAAATTGCTTCTAAAAGTGTTGGACCATTTAGTGTAAGAGAAAATAGAGCATTGTACGAACTTGTGATGGCAAAGAATAAAAGCGACAGACTGCATAATAAAGGTTGCTATCATAAGGGGCGATATAACGTGACATTCTTTTGCACTAAGAGATTGAGCATACAAACAAAAAGCGCATGGAAACCTCTACTTCCCTCTGCGAAGGGCCTATCTTTTACTTTTATGTATTTACTTTTATGCAAGAGTCAAAGTATTCCCCTCTATTCTTTTTTTATTTTCTCTTTTGGCAAGCATCATGTGGTGAGGAAAGATCTAGGCACATATATCCAATTGGATATGGGTGGCATGAGTTATTATTGTTGACATCACCATTGAGGTGAATACATTCGGAGGTGAAACTATAAGCCCCTTTCTTTCTATGTGTCCGGTTGAAACTATTTGTTCATGTGCATGCGGTGAGTGTTAGCAATCATAGAAGACTATATGATGGTTGAGTATGTGGACTTGCCAAAAGGCTCCGATATGTGACCCTTCCCTGAAAAGATGATGAATTGTAGTCGCAAAGTTGACTGAGAACATAGTTTGTTAGTTTTCAATTGAGTTTATGCTTTATACTTTGATGTTGTGATGAATTGTTACTTATTCGTGAGAAGTTATATGATAGATGTTTTATGATAAAAGTTCTATGATAAAGTTTTATGTTAAAGTTTGTTGTTGTTATAATAATATACATGATGCTTCTATGTCTGTATTTTGTTTTTATCGACACCTCTCTCTCTAGGCATGTGGACATGTTTTTTGATTTCGGTTTTCGCTTGAGGACAAGCAAGGTCTAAGCTTGGGGGAGTTGATACGTCCATTTTGCATCATGTTTTCCTACTATTATTTATAATGTTTTATGCATAATAATGCTTTTTGGAGTAATTATAATGCCTTTTCTCTCATAATATGCAAGGTTCACACAAAGAGGGAGAATACCAATAGCTGCAATTCTAGACCTCAAAAATCTACATCAGGCCACCTATTCTGCACACTCCAAATGAGTTGAAACTACACAGGGATTTTTTATGGAATAAATAAGAATTATTGGAGCAAATAACCACCAGAGGGGGCCCACCAGGTGGGCACAACCCACATGGGCGCGCCAGGGAGCTCAGGCGCGCCCTGGTGGGTTGTGCCCTCCTCGGCCCACCTCTGGTGCCCATCTTCTAGTATATAAGTCATTTTGACATAGAAAAAAACAGGAGAGGACTTTCAGGATGAAGCGCCGCCGTCTCGAGGCGGAACTTGGGCAGGAACACTTTTGCCCTCCGGCGAAGCTATTCCGTCGGGCGAACTTCCCTCCCGGAGGGGGAAATCATCGTCATCATCATCACCAACAACTCTCCCATCTTGGGGAGGGCAATCTCCATCAACATCTTCAACAGCACCATCTCCTCTCAAACCCTAGTTCATCTCTTGTGTTCAACCTTTGTACCGGAACCTTAGATTGGTGCTTGTGGGTGACTAGTAGTGTTGATTACATCTTGTAGTTGATTACTATATGGTTTATTTGCTGGAAGATTATATGTTCAGATCCATTATGCTAGTTAATACCCCTCTGATCATGAGCATGCTTATCATTTGTAAGTAGTTACTTTGGTTCTTGAGGTCACGGGAGAAATCTTGTTGCAAGTAATCATGTGAACTTGATATGTGTTCGATATTTTGATGGTATGTATGTTGTGATTTCCTTAGTGGTTGTTAGTCATAATCTTGACTTAGCGCGTGCGTTGGTGGACGTGGTTGTGCCATTGTGGAGAACCAGCACGACCTGCGGACATGGTGCGTGTAGTTAGTCAGTTAGCACATGCATAGGACTGGATGTGATCATGTGCATGCATGGTTGTTAGCTAGTTAGCTCGTGTGTGGCCGTTGTGTGAGGTTATGCCAGGTAGTGTTGAACGTGTGCGTGCGTGGCCAAGAGTGGCAGGTGTGCGTGCACCTGTGTGCTATCCTGGGTATAAATACCCCTCCCCATGTACTGACTGAAGTGTGCTGGTATGTTGCCGTGCCACGGTGACGGTATGTGCCGAGCTGAGGGGGAGGGGCCTAAGGAAGATGTAGTCTCCGTTGGGACCGTGGTATACGCCCGGTCGATGTGAGAGTTCTTCTGGGGTTGTGCTGCGTGTGTGCGTGTGTACCTCCATGTATGTGTGTTTGAGTAGTTGAGTTGAATAGAAGCCAACTTATAGGCCGTTCGGCGGCCGGGGCGTTCGTCGCCGGAAAATTCTGTTCATCTTCTTCTACCTCTGTCCGGCGTTCGTCGTCGGAGGGCTTCTTGGTGTTCATCGTCAATGGGTTTGTCCCAACAATTGGTATCATGAGCTTGGTTATCTCGAACGTGGTTCGCCGTTAGGGGGCGTACTGGCGATGGTGGCGTTTGCCGGCGGCTGCGTGATGGAGCTCTGGGCCATGTGTACACCTATGGAGGTGCGCGGCGCTGCAGCTGTCATGGCGGACGCGGAGGCGGCACGCGGTGAGTCCGCGGCGAGCGCGCGCACGTGCAGGCCTCGGCAGCGCGGCTGCAGTGCATGACGAGCGCAGTGATGACCAGCGTCGGTGCGCCAAGTCGAATCCGCGGCCGTGACGACAATGACGGAGAGTAGACGGCACGTCGCAACGGGTGTGGGGGCACGCGGTGGCGTCAGGCGGAGGCATCTATGGCTACACGACGACGGCGGCAGGTGCAACAATTCTAGCGACAAGTGAAGATTAGGAGGAAAAATGTTAGTCATAATCTTGACTTAGCGCGTGCGTTGGCGGACGTGGTTGTGCCGTTGTGGAGAACCAACACGACCGGTGGACGTGGTGCGTGTAGTTAGTCAGTTAGCACATGCATAGGACTGGATGTGATCGTGTGCATGCATGGTTCTTAGATGGTTAGCTCGTGTGTGGCCGTTCTGTGAGGTTAGGCCAGGTAGTGTTGAACGTGTGCATGCGTGGCCAAGAGTGGAAGGTGTGCATGCGCCTGTGTGCTAGCCTAGCTATAAATAGCCCTCCCCATGTACTGATCGAAGCGTGCTGGTCTGTTGCCGCACCACGGTGACGGTATGTGCCGAGCCGAGGGGGAGGGGCCTAGGGAAGATGTAGTCTCCGTCGGGACCGTGGTATACATCTGGTCGATGTGAGAATTCTTCCGGGGTTGTGCTGCGTGTGTGCGTGTGTACCTCCATGTATGTGTGTTTGAGTAGTTGAGTTGAATATAAGCTAGCATACAGGCCGTTCGGCGGCCGGGGCGTTCGTCGCTGGAAAATTCTGTTCATCTTCTTCTACCTCCGTCCAACGTTCGTCGTCGGTGGGTTTGTCCCAACAGTGGTGTCATGTGAACGTCGACTACATGACACTTCACCATACTTCGGCCTAAGGGAATGCATTGTGGAGTAGTTATTAGATGATGGATTGCGAGAGTGATAGAAGTTTAAACCCTAGTTTATGCGCTACTTCGTAAGGGACTGATTTGGATCCAAAAGTTTAATGCTTTGGTTGTATTTGTTCTTAATACTTTTCTCGTGGTTGCGCATGCTTGCGAGGGCGTTAATCATAAGTAGGAGGTTTGTTCAAGTAAGAACAGCACCTAAGCACCAGTCCACCCACATATCAAATTATCAAAGTAGCGAACACGAATCAAACCAACATGATGAAAGTGACTAGATGAAATTCTCGTGTACCCTCAAGAACGCTTTGCTTATTATAAGAGACTGTTTTGGTCTGTCCTTTGCCTCAAAAGGATTGGGCTACCTTGCTGCACTTTTGTTACCGTTACCGTTACTTGCTCGTTACAAATTATCTTGCTATCAAACTACTCTTTACTTATAATTTCAGTGCTTGCAGAGAATACTTTACTGAAAACCACTTGTCATTTCCTTCTGCTCCTCGTTGGGTTCGACACTCTTACTTATTGAAAGGACTATGATTGACCCCCTATACTTGTGGATCATCACGCACACATGCACACCCTACCCCTATGAGCTCCTCCGAAAGACTGAGCCGTCATATCATCTTGAAATTTACGAAGTCACCATAGGCACCTCATCGTCGACGGGAACTTCTCCGCCCACTGAATGCGCATTGTCCGAAATCCTGAAATAAATCCAAGAATAAATGCAAGCACCAGGATTTGAACCCTGGTGGGCTGGGGATACCACAGTCCCTCTAACCATCCAACCATAAGTTGGTTCGCAGATCCCCGCTGCTGCACATTACTCTTCCCAAGAGCATCTCCAACGGTCTGGTCCCCCAAGGGTGTTTTTCGATAGCGCCTCTTGGGGCATCGCCGATGAAATTTTTGGCGTGGGGGCCATCGATTCCCAGTCACGAACGCAACGGCAGAATGCACGATCACTGTCTCGTCGGGTCCATAGGGGGGATTGACGTGGTTTGTTTCTGTGCCATTTTTCTTTCCCCCAGCGCCCCTGGTTGCCCCGCAGCATGCTGGGTTCGGCATGGGTCCGCCGGGGAAATTTGGGCTCTTGGAGCGCGACTAGCTGATTTTTTTCATCGACAGAAAAAGGCGTCTTGGGGCCCTATTGGGGGCGGGGGCGGGTGGAGTTGCTCTAAGAGCAACTCGCGCGCTCCCAGGAGCACCGACGGATTTCTGTCTCGGAGAGTGGTGTTTTGTCACATGGGAGCGCACGCTCCTGGTTTTAAAAATGTGCTTTAAACATATTTTTAAATGTCAAAAAATCCCAAACGAAAACTTGGGGCGCTCCCAGGAGCATCAATGGATTTTTGTTTGGAATTTTTTCTTCACACTTTGAAATATTGTTTACAGTATGTCATTTGTTTTGACAGAACAGATTCCGTAAAAAAATCGTGTTAGATATGGAGCCCACTAGTCAATAGTTGAATTTATAACCGAGTCCCTGCAAAATAGCATAGAGCCTCTCCATCCCTTCGCAGCCAGGGCTAACTCTCGCCTCCAAACATTGCATGCGAGCCCGTGGATTCGCCTCCCCTCTGCCTGCCGCTGCGGCGGCCGACGGTGGGGAGGGAAATCCGGTGCCTCCGCTCCGGTTAATAGTTTAGGTTAGGGTTTTTTGGTTCTCGCAAATGCAGCGCTCGGGTGGATGGCGGCGCTTCTTCTTCGTGTTTGTCTTCCGAGCTTCGACCCTCCTCGAGTTCGTCCACCTGGACATAGTCGACGGAGCTCCGGCGTAGATTCCTACCGTCTCCTTGGGGCGGTGAGGTTATGATTTCTTGTCATATGGCGAGATTTGATGTCAGTTGTTTCAGATCTATTCAAGTGTTCAACGACGACGACGACTGCGGCTCCAGGGCGCCGGTCCTTAGGGGCACATGCATGAAGACTTCCCGGCTGTCATAGACAAGGTCAAACCGGCTCCGATACGGGAGCGACGACAGCGGTGCGTCGGCGGCTCATTTTGGCGGCGGTAGTGATCGTTCGATGGTCTCAATATCTTGATGTAATTTTTATTATGTTTGAGGTGATTTATACTTTCGATGAACTTTAATAATAGATCTTAATCATTTTCACAAAAAAAATAGCATAAAGCCCTGTAAAAGCAAAATATATGTTTCAGTTGGGTCCTCATGGCTTGCCGCATCGGCGTCATGGCCTGCCGCGCCGACTGCCTCGAGCTCCAGAGGTTGAGATGACCTGTCAGCCGTAGTTGAGGCCATGAGCATCTACCTCTTCCACAAGGCAAGGTCGCCAGAGGCAACGAGCCATCTCTATATGCCTCCTCCACGTGCCCTCCCTACACCATACAACAAATCAGCGGTGGCGGTCCAACCTGCCTCAAATCAACGGCGGCGGCGGGGCATCTCAACCTCGGCTCCCTTCTAGATCTGGCGCCCATCAACGCATCTTCTTCCTCTCTCACTGCCAGCTGGCCGGCTCACCCAGAAGCTCATCTCATTGCCTGTGCACCTCGGATGACCCACAAGTATAGGGGATCGCAACAGTCTTCAAGGATAGTATTTCACCCAAATTTATTGATTCGACACAAGGGGATCCAAAGAATATTTATAAGCCATATCAGTTGAGTTGTATTTCAACCACACCTGAGAAGTTATTTCCTTGCACCAAAATATTAGTAGTACTGTAATATGATAGTATTGATAGCAGTAGTAACAGTATCAGTTTTGTAGTAATTGAAACGACAACAACAACAACAGCAATAGTGATTCAAGCAAAGACAATATTATGAAAAGCGTATAAGGGAATAGCGATGGATATTTGGATGACATTCATCATATAGCAGTCACAAACTAGAGCGATACACATTAGCTCCAATTCATCAATCATATGTAGGCATGTATTCCGTATATAATCATACGTGCTTGCGGTAAGAACTTGCATGATGTCTTTTGTCCTACCCTCCCATGGCAGCGGGGTCCTAATGGAAACTAAGGGTAGGCGTTCCTTTTAATAGAGAACCGGAACATAGCATTAACACATACTGAATACATGAACTCCTCAAATTACAGTCATCCCCGGAGAGGATCTTAATTATTATCACCTTCTGGTCTACGGTAGAGAATAATAACGGGTGCATATAACTTGGAGATAGGATCAAGAACTAAAATATATTTGTGAAAACATAATAGGTTCAGATCTGAAATCATGACACTCGGGCCCTAGTGGCAAGCATTAAGCATAGTAAAGTCATAGCAACATTAATCTCATAACGTAGTGGATACTAGGGATCAAACCCTAACAAATTGACTTGATTACATGATGAATATCATCCATCTACATCTACATCCAGTATGCCTACGATGAAATTACTCATTCCCGGTGGTGAGCATCATGAGGTTGTTGATGAAGAAGGGTTGTCGATGATGACAACGACGATGAATTGCTCTCATTGGAGCCCCGAACCGACTCTTAATCATGCCTCCCGGTAAAGAACAGGAGGTGGCGGTGGCTCCACATCGTAAAATGCGATGAAACTTTCTCCTTGATTTTTTTCTTGGGAAGACAATACTTATGGACTTGGGTTTAGGGCAAACGGAGGCCCGGGGGCCCACAAGCTCAGATGGCGCACCCCTAGGGGCGCCCCCTAAGCTTGTGGCTCTCTGGTGGGCCCTCTCTGGTAGTTCTTTAACGCTAGTATTTTTTATATATTCCAAAACAATTCTCCGTAAAACTTCGTCCAATTCCAAGAACTTTTTATTTCTGCACAAAAAACAACACCAAGGTAGTTCTACTGAAAAGAGCATTAGTCTGGATTAGTTTCATTCAAATCATGAAAATTAGAATCCAAAACAAGAGCAAAAGTGATAAGAAAAGTAGATATGTTGGAGACGTATCAACTCCCACAAGCTTAACTCATTGCTTGTCCTCAAGCAATTCAGTTGACAAACTGAAAGTGACAAAGAAAAACTTTTAGAAACTATTTTGTTTCTGTTGTCATATATAAGCTTAACTAGTAACAAAAATTTTAGCAAAATCATGAACTAACCACATATATGGTAGCACTTAGGACTCACATTTACTCATGTCAATGAAATAATCAACTAGCGAGCAATAATAATATATCTCAAATGCCAACACTTTGTCAAAATAACCATGATATAATATGACAGAATGGTGTCTCTCTGGCCCTTTCTGAGACTGCAAAACATAAATGCAGAGCATCTCCAAAATTCAAGGAGCGGCTAAACATTGTAATTCAGGGTAGAAAACATGTACTCATGCTCACATCCAACATTAATTAGACCCAATGCATGTTACACTAAGTATGACAATAGCGCTCTCGGGATTGGTGCTTGAAAGAGAAGGTGATGACTCAAAAATAAAAGTAAAATAACATAAAAGTAAAAGAAGGACCCTTCGTAAAGGGAAGCAGAGATTTGCAGCGATGCCAGACCTCATTGCTAAAACAAAGATGGATACATTTTGAGTGGTGTGCTTTCCTGTCAAAGTTATGACAAAGGTTTTCAATATCTTCCATGCTCACGTTGATGGCGGTTCCCAAAAGAAAAAGGTTTTACTCCCCCACCACCATACAAACACAAGCCATGTCTAGTCCAATTCATGGGTGCCTTCCAACAATCGACTTTCTAGAGGAGTGTTTTTTTAAATAAAGCAGGATTAGGCATCCTTGTTACCAGGCTCCCTTGAAGTTGATGAGCAAATAAACTCTCATCGCGAGTTAAGCCTACTCAGCATGGAAGATATTGACCGCCCCGTCTCTCCATGAGCGGTACGGGCACACAAAACAAATATCTATTTGAAGGTTTTAGAGATGGCACATGCAAATTTACTTGGGACAGCAGGGTGATATCGTATATAGGTAGATATGGTGGACTCTTATGAAAAAACTTTTGTTTCGGGATTTTCAATGCACAAGCAGTATTTCTAGTTAATAAAAGCGAAGGCTAGCAAATATATTGAGAAGTGGTCAACTAGAGAGCGACAAAAGTCATAGTCAAGAATTTTGAATAATTAACATTGAACATGCGTATGAGGAGGATATAAACACTCTGAACATAAATATCATGAAGGCTATATTGGGTTTGAATCAATTACATGTGTGAACATGTGTCAAGTCAAGCCACTTGAATTCTTCAGAGGAGGATACCATCCTAACATACTACATAATCATTTAATGCATGTTGACACACAAGATAACTTATTATTCACTCGTAACTACTTAAGCATGGCATGAGCAACTATAATCAATAATTATCATCACAAGCATGTTTACTCATAATATGTTGAATCAGGACTACTAATTTAAACATATTTACAAAACCAAAACAAGAAGAGTTCATACCAGCTTTCCTTCACTACAGTCACTTCATCAAATCATAGTCCTTATTGCCTTTCACTTGCATGACCAAATGATGTGAAAATTATAAAAGTGCAAGTGTGTCGTGAGCTAAGCTGAAATCTGCAAACACTTTATACACATGAGAAGACAAGGAAATATTTTTCCTTTCATTAGATCAACAATAAAGCACATAAGAGCCACTTGACAATTCTTACAAAGTATTCTCCTTATGACAATTCAAGAAAAGAAAAGTAGTTTGTAGAAACAAATTGAAATATTTTTGGAGTTTTTAGTTTTTCTGAAGAAAGCAAACAAAAGTAGAAAAAAGAAAAGCAAGCAAAACTATTTACACCGAAGAACTCCTAATGAACAACAAAAGAAGAAACGTGAAATCTTTTTTGGTTTTATTTTAATACTAAAAACTAGCTAGAGAAGGAAAAGGAAAACCTAAAAGAAGCAAGAAACATTTTTTGGATGTTTGAAGTTTTTCAAACACACAAAGGAAACAAAACAAAAGCGAAAATGAATGCACAAAGAAAACGATGAACACCGGCAAGTGAAATGAATATGTGATAACATGAATGAAATGTCGGTGTGGATACGTACTCCCCCAAGCTTAGGCATTTGGCCTAATTGGGTCTATGGCCACTGAAAGAATCCCCTAGGTCCAGGTGCAAACTCATAACTATAATCTAGGTTAACTTCAAGAGATGCGACTACTGCCTAGTGAGCGGCTTCACTTCGACGAGCGGCTTCCTCCACAACCCTGTGCGCCTTGGACTCCTGCAAATGTAAATAATACCTTTGTTTGTCCTAAAAGTTGAATAGAGAAGGAGCAGTCAAAGTAGTAGGGATAACATTACATTTATCAAAGATTAGCCTGTACTGATATGCTTGGTCCCTCTTGCAAGAAACTTGTGGCGTAGCATAGCCTCATAATCTAGAAAACTAGCATGAAACTCATGATCATTATTCTAATAGGTACGTCAAGATGAGAAGGTTCATGGGTGGCGTAAATCCCTCCATAGAAATCACCATCCAAAGCATTTCTATGTAAACGTCGTGCAATTATTGCCCAAAGTTAAATGTTCTATCACGAAGGACATCACATTTTAGGATACTTAGATCAGGAGCACAAGTAATATTGAGATCAGCGGCCCGAACCTAGGTAAAAGAGAGTTGTCCATCGTCGTGATGTCCTGCCATTTCTGCTCTTTGTGCAATGTGACCATCCCCTTACCGAACCACAAAGGGGCAGCCCTGCCCCATAGGTGATTGTGCTTCCCCCATGACACTTATAAGGAGGTCCAACTCCTACCAAAACTAGCAATGTGGGACTAAACTTTAGTCCCACCTCTTGTCTTGCACGAATGGTCTAAGTGGGCCTCTAGAATTTATTAGGAATTCTGATAATGCTATTGGGTTGGCCCAAAATAGACTAAATTCCAGCAGTTTCTTTGAAAATTCTAGCATCCCAATTTCGTATTGTTCCACCATCTCTTAAAAAATGTTGAATCAAACAAGGTGCGGAACTGATTTGGGATGTAATTCCAGGTTAAACTTGTTTGAGCCAAACAAACTGTGGGACTGGAATTCCAGGCCAGTTCGGCAGCAATGGATAAAATGCACTAGGAGGAGGCAGCGAAAATCACCTATCATGAAGATACTACCAGTACTGATGGATCAAGCACGGCTGAATATGATCCATGGAATCCTCCGTATCCGCCATGCCCTCCTGCTGTTGGAAATAGCTTAAGTGAGTATATCCATTTAGTAGCTAAGGTGCAGTAATTAACCAACTTTTTTTGAACTTTATGGCATTTCTATCTTATCATGTTTGTTTTCCCTAGTATAGCTCTTGACGCCCCCTCCCCTCCCTCTGTTTGCAGTGGTTACGTGAGAAACAAGCTGTAATTGGTGCCCTCACAGCATCCAGTATAATTTTCCCAGAACGCATTGAGGGAGTCCTGGATTAAGGGGTCCTCGGGCGTTTGGCCTGTGTGATATGGGCCGGACTGATGGGCCATGAAGATACAAGACAGAAGACTTCCTCCCGTGTCCAGATGGGATTCTCCTTTGCGTGGATGGCAAGTTTGGCGTTCGTATATGAAGATTCCTTCCTCTGCAAACCGACTCTGTGCAACCCTAGGCCCCTCCGGTGTCCATATAAACTGGAGGGTTTAGTCCGTAGAGGCAATCATAATCATACAGGCTAGACATCTAGGGTTTAGCCATTACGATCTCGTGGTAGATCAACTCTTGTAATCTTCATATACATCAAGATCAATCAAGCAGGAAGTAGGGTATTACCTCCATCGAGAGGGCCCGAACCTGGGTAAACATCGTGTCCCCCGTCTCCTGTTACCATCGACCTTAGACGCACAGTTCGGGAGCCCCTACCCGAGATCCGCCGGTTTTGACACTGACATTGGTGCTTTCATTGAGAGTTCCGTTGTGTCATCACCAGAAGGTTCGATGGCTCCGTCAATCATCTATAACGATGTTGCCCTGAGGGAGATCTTTCTCCCCGGCCAGATCTTCGTATTCGGCGGCTTCGCACTACGGGCCAACTCGCTTGGCCGTCTAGAGCAGATCGACAGCTACGCCCCAGGTCACCAGATTAGTTTTGGAAATCTGGGTTATGTCGCTGACATCTGAGGAGACTTGATCTTCCAAGGGTTCGTGACCCCAACCCTTGATCTGGCCCTAGATCCGGAGCGCATCACCGGGTCCGGAGATGGGATTCTTGAGCCCACCGGACTATCTGCGGCCACTAAGCCCAGTACAGGAGAGCCGGAGGAAGTAGTGTCACTGGCAACCATCATGCGGCCGGACTCTTCTCCGGACACTGGCTCCAAACCCTCGGAGTCAGCATCGTGTGAGCTCGGCCGAGGAGTCTCCTGCCCACCGTACTCCACGGACTCTCTTCTCCCTGACCAAACCTCACCTTTAAGAGAGGCTCTGGACTTGATGCGATCCCTCATCATTACAGAGGAGCAACGTCTGAACTACGCCCAGCCCGGACTAGGGGCTGAGAGCCGGGAATTTTACGTCCCACCCACCACCCACTTCATAGCCACTGTCGAGGATTTAACTGACATGCTCGATTACGGCTCCGAAGACATCGACGGTATGGACGACGATGCCGGAGAAGAGCAGGCCCAGAACCCACCGTTTACCGGACGTTGGACGACCACCTCTTCGTATGACGTGTACATGGTGGATACACCCAAAGAGGATAGCGGGTATAACGAGAAAAATCTAGTTGAGGATATATCTCCCGAGACACAACCAAAACGCCGACATCAGCGGCGCCGCTCTAAATCACGCCGTGGAAAAGACAACAGTACCGGCATGCGAGACAACGATACTCCGGACGACGCCGAAGACCAAGAAAACCCCGTTGAGCCAACCTCCGAACAGGACGATCGGGAAGATGGGCAAGTTAGCCCTGATGAACAGGCCATAAACGAAGACTCGGAGGACAGTAATTATCTTACACTCTCCGAGGAGGAGGCGAGACTCGGCGACAAAGACTTTATCGTGCCTGAGGAACCCCTCGAGTAGGAGCGCTTTAAGCGCCGGCTAATAGCCACTGCAAGGAGCCTGAAAAAGAAGCAGCGGTAGCTGCAAGCTGACCAAGATCTACTCAACGACAGGTGGACTAATGTCCTGGCAGCCGAGGAATACGGCCTCGAGCGCCCAACCAAAAGTTAACCGAAGAGTAAACTGCTACCTCAATTCGACGACGAGGCACTTGAGCCCGTACCATCAGCACGTAACGCGGCTGACCGACCACCACGTGGCCGGGATAAAACGACAACTCAAGCCGAACACCAGCCAATTCTACCTCGCCGTAAAGGTCGAGACACAACAGCTCGGGGATATACATATGACCTGTGGCAGGACCTAGAAAATAGAGCAGGTCAAACCAGATCGATCTACGGATCGCGGGGACGTGCCCCGGTGCGCAACGAAGGCTATTTAGCCGGACGTGACAAGCATAACCACGTCCGGGCCGAAAACCGCAGATGGACTCCATCCGAGCTACGTCATGACTTGACCCGATATAAAGGAGCCGCATACCCCCTCTGCTTCACTGATGAAGTAATGGAGCATGAATTCCCAGAAGGGTTTAAACCCGTGAATATCGAATCATATGATGGAACAACAGATCCCGCGGTATTGATTGAGGATTTTCTTCTTCATATTCATATGGCCCGTGGTGATGATCTTCACGCCATCAAATACCTCCCGCTAAAACTCAAGGGACCAGCTCAGCACTGGTTAAACAACCTGCCAGAAAACTCCATTGGCAGCTGGGAGGACTTGGAAGATGCCTTCCGCGACAACTTCCAACGTACATATGTTCGACCTCCGGATGCCGATGACTTAAGTCACATAGTCCAACATCCCGGAGAGTCAACCAGGAAATTCTGGACTAGGTTCCTAACTAAAAAGAACCAGATCGTCGACAGTCCGGATGCCGAAGCCCTAGCGGCCTATAAGCATAGCATCCACGATGAATGGCTCGCTCGACACCTCGGCCAAGAAAAGCTGAAGTCTATGTCTCCGCTCACGGCACTCATGACCCACTTTTGCGTGGGCAAAGATAGCTGACTAGCCCGTAGCAATAATAACGCAAGCGAACCCGGCACCTCTGAAGCCAGAAGTAGCAACGGCAAGCCCCGGCGCAACAGGCACAAGCATCGAAGCAACGGTGACAATACCGATGACACGGCGGTCAACGCCGGATTCAGTGGCTCCAAGTCCGGCCAGCGGAAGAAGCCATTTAAAAGAAACAATTCGGGCTCATCCAGCTTGGACCGCATACTCGATCGTCCATGTCAGATCCACGGCACCCCCGATAAACCAGCCAATCATACCGACAGAAGCTGTTGGGTCTTTAAACAGGCTGGCAAGTTAAATACTGAGAACAAGGAGAAGGGATCGCCAAGTGAGGACGATGATGAGGAGCCCCGTCCACCGAACACAAGGGGACAGAATCAATCCCCCCAAGTCAAAATGGTGAACATGATATACGCTACTCATATCCCCAAGAGGGAGTGCAAACGAGCGCTCAGGGACGTCTACGCGATAGAGCGAGTCGCCCCAAAATTCAATCCATGGTCATCCTGCCCGATCACTTTCGATCGCAGGGACCATCCGACCAGCATCTGTCATGGCGGTTCCGCCGCACCGGTCCTTGACCCAATCATTGATGGATTCCACCTCACGCGAGTCCTCATGGACGGCGGCAGCAGCCTTAACCTGCTCGATCAGGACACAGTCCGCAAGATGGGCATCGATCCGTCAAGGATCAAGCCCACAAAAACTACCTTTAAAGGAGTAATACCAGGTGTAGAGGCCCGATGCACGGGCTCAATCACATTGGAAGTTGTCTTCGGATCGGCGGACAACTTCCAAAGTGAAGACTTGATCTTCGATATCGTCCCCTTCCGCAGTGGCTATCACGCACTGCTCGGACAAACTGCATTTGCTCGATTCAATGCGGTGCCACACTATGCTTATCTCAAATTCAAGATGCCCGGACCACGCGGTGTCATAACAGTCAATGGAAATACGGAACGCTCCCTCCATATCGAGGAGCACACCGCGGCCTTGGCGGCGGAAGTACAGAGTGGCCTTATCAAGCAGAATATTAATTTAGCAGCCAAGCTCCCGGACACTGTCAAACGAGTCTGGACTACTCCGCAGCATGACAGTCCAGCTCGTCAGGAGTTCGACTAGCAATTCGGCCTCCGTCTCCGTCCCGACCAAATGGCGGTGTACGTACCGCGCGTACACAACTACGCACTCAAGATACCATGGGCAGAGACGGAGGCATAACTCGATTGTAGTCCATCATACGGCTAGACCTTACCTGGACACACATACTTTACCTTTTTCTTTTTATCCTTTTCAGGTTTCTTTTCCACAGGCCCCTCACCATGGCCTGATCATCGACCCTTTCGAAGGACGGATGTACCAAGGCGGCAAGCAGCATAGACGCGTGGTGGAATATCTAGGTGGTCTTCTTGACGACCACTGTACCTGTTTTCAGGACCCGCACGCAGCTCCCCCTTGGCCTCGGCATGTTAAATAGCCTTGTTGCTTATCGCACTATTTGTACAAATACGCTTTGACGTATCAATCAAATTATAATGGAAACAGTTTGCGGCCCAACTTATGTGGCACTGGCTTACTACTTCATTTTATTTCGCTATTCTTATCAATTGCACCCCGTACATTTTGGTACGACTTAATTCGCCAGGGGCTTCATTGCGCTCCATACGATGGCAACAAGTCCGAACACTTTTTACAAGTATAGTTCGGCGCCCCGAACATAGCATTATATGCATCAGCTCCGAATCATGTCTTTGGTCAATAGTTGGGTTGCCCGGCTCCTGTGCTTGCTACCTTACGTTTTGTCCTATCGGCTAGGGTAGTAAAGGGAGAACTACTGCGATTGTGTTTCTGGTTCATCCGAATAAACACCTCGGTAGAGAAAGCCGAAAACTGACTGTCATGATGCGGCGAGAGCTGGTCAACTATTCGGAGGCTAAAAATCTCTTGCGATTTTTTCCGCATTATGAGATGGATCGGCCTCCACCCGATCAGGTGTCTACAGCACCCTAGTCCGGATTAACAAATACTAACTAGGGGTTGCGCCTACATTCCTATTGTCAAACTCCTATGGCTAAGTGAGGGTGATAAAGCCACATAATCCGATTGCCTGGTTCGCCGCGCTAAACACCTCCTTCAAGGACCAACCTCTTGGGTCAAGTGTGTTTAGGTTCCAACCCGAACACCCCCGTACTACCTACGAGGGGGCTGAAGCCGATGACTGGCCAACTCTCAGACTTAATAAACGGCCGCACAGGAGGGGATCACATACGCGTGCGGGATTAGACCGCACGCACCACTCGCGCATACACACGTGCGTTACACGCACGCATGTATCGCGGGAAGCTAACGCGTCGTAAAACGCCTGTTAGATTGTTTCACATAACAAACAAGCAATATATTACATATAGGCTTTGTTCCATAATACAGGACTGGATAACATAAATGTATTCATTCAAAGATAATGTCTTTCGCACACTGGCCCTCCACAATGCGGGATCCCTTCAGGACATCGTCAAAATACCGCACGGGCCTGCGGTGCTCCTTGCCCGCGGGCGGTCCCTTGGTCGCAAGCTTGACGGCGTTCATCTTCGCCCACTGCACCTTGACACGGGCAAAAGCCATCCGCGCACCTTTGATGCAGACCGACTGCTTGATGGCTTCAAGCCGAGGACAGGCATTGACCAGCCACTTCACGAGCCCGAAGTAGCTGCTGGGTATGGCTTCGGCAGGCCACAGACGGATTATCAAATCCTTCATGGCCAATTCGGCCACCCTATGCAGTTCGGTCAGTTGTTTCAGCTGATCGCTAAAGGGCACTGGATGCTCTGGCGCAAGGTATTGCAACCAGAATAGCTTCTCCGTTGAGCTCCCCTCTTCAGCTCGGAAGAACTCCGCAGCATCAGCAACACTGTGCGGCAGATCCACAAACTATCCTGGAGAACTCCAAATCTGGGTCAGTAAGAGGTACCTTTTCTTCACAAATTTGCTCTTCATAATAAAGGCCTGACCCGCCGCGATCTTCTTGGCCTCCTGGATTTCCTAGAGGGCACCCTGGGCTTCAACCCGGGCCTCTTGTGTGCTTTGGCGGGCCTTCGCAAGTTCGGACTCTTGGTCCGTAATCTTGCGCTCCAAGGACTCGCATTTCTTTACGGCGTCCTGGATCTCCTGCTGGACCTCCACGACCCTTGCCTCGTGCTTCTTGCGGGCGGCTTGTTCCTTCGCCGCCCTCTTCTGGGCCTCGGCCAGTGCGTTCTTGAGGGACTCCACCTCGGTCGCAGCTCCTACAAAATATCATGATAACATGATCAACACGAACAATTCATATCTTTCTAGATATTAATAGGCCATGGAATACCTTGCTTGTCCTCTAGTTGTTTTTTCACAAGGCCGAGCTCTTCCTCAGCCCGCTCCAGACTCTGCTTCAGTTTGGAGACTTCGGCAGAATGGGAGGTCGCAGCTAGCATCGACGCCTGCCTGTTCACATAGACATGTATGGTTAGTCTCCTGCGAAAATTATTTGATCCTATGTCCGGCTTTTCTTTTCGAACACCGGACAGAGTCTCAAGGGCTACTGTCTATACTATGGCATTCTTTTTGTATAATTATGTCACATACCTCGAAGCCTGTTAGAAGGCTGGCGCAGGCTTCGGTCAGTCCGCTCTTGGCAGACTGCACCCTCTCAATCACCGTACCCATAAGGATATGATGTTCCTCCACAATGGAAGCACCTTGCAGTGCTTCCAGTAGAGTATCCGGTGCCTCTGGATGGACAGAGGTCACCGGCGGGATAGGCGCACCTCCTTCTTTCAAAGGAGGTTGCTTACCTGATTCCGGAGACGTACGGGTCTCCAGAATAGTACTCGGCTGGGGGCGAATTGGATGTGGCCCCCATCGCCAGTTGCCAGGGGGTTTGCTCCCCCATGTGTCCGGCGGCTGAGGTATCACCCCCAGGCGCCATTGTGATGGTCTCCTGCGCTTCTCCCCGGCTTGGGATGGTCCTTCGGGACAACACTTCAGTGTCGTCCGTAGCCTTGGGGGAGAAGGCCAGCGGAGGCGACCCGCTGTCCATCACATTGGGATCCAACGAATTCCCCAAAGATGAGGATCGCTGGGGGTGGGTGTGAGCCAGACTGCAGCGCATGGTTTAACATGTTAAATACCACGAAGTAAAGGAGCTGGGTATATATGTGCATAAGTGCCTTGGAGTACTTACGATTCAGCCAGGGGCTTTGGCCTAGGACGCCACTCAGAGCTACTATTGGTGTCTAAGGCGGAATTATCCACAGTAGACACCTTCTTCCCTCTCTTGGACGCCTCCGCCTCCAGATTTGAGGAGGCCGCCCTTTTCTTCCTTCCCCCCTCAAGGGGAGAATTGCTTTCCTCCTCCCCTCGTCGCTCTCGATGGGGGAGGAGTGGGTTTCGGTTTCTTCGGACGCATCCTTTACGACGGAGGCCACTCTGGTCTCCTTGGCCTTCTTCTCCGGCGCCTGGTAGGGCGCCGGAACCAGCATCTTCGTCAGAAGCGGGATAGCTGGGTTTTCGGGCAGCGGAGCCAGACACTGGATCCGCTCCGCCTTCTTTGTCCAGCCCTGAAAAGACAAGTAGAGAAGCTTAGACCTCTTCCTTTAAATATACAGGTGGAGTATACACCTGGAAATACGAAAAACTTACCGGACTAGCTGGATGAGTCAGAGTATGACCGTGGTCCTCGGTCATCTCCGGCCACGTCTGATTTGCCTTGAATAGCACCTTCCAGATATCTTTGTGCGTGGCACCGAAGAATCGTTGCAAGGTCTGGTGCTTGGCCGGATCGAATTCCCACAAATAGCAAGCCCGGCGTTGGCAAGGAAGGATCCGGCGAACAAGCATCGCCTGGATCACGTTGACGAGCTTGATGTTCTTGTCCACCATGCTCTTAATGCGCGTCTGCAGCGGTGTCAGCTCATCTGACAAAGCCCAATCCAGGCCCTTCTCTAGCCAGGAGGTGAGCCGCATCGGGGGCCCGGACTTAAATTCGGGAGCCGCGGCCCAGGTGGTGTCACGGGGCTCTGTGATGTAGAACCACTGCTATTGCCACCCTTTGACGGTCAACACAAAGGTACCTTTTTTCCATGTGACGTTGGACAGCTTGCTCACCATAGCGCCTCCGCACTCTGCGTGTTGACTGTCCACCACCTTCGGCTTCACATTGAAGGTCTTCAGCCACAATCCAAAGTGGGGTGGGATGCGGAGGAAGGCCTCGCACACGACAATAAATGCCAAGATGTTGAGGAAGTAGTTTGGGGCCAGATCATGGAAATCCAGCCCGTAGTAGAACATGAGTCCGCTAAGGATGGCAATGGGTAGGGTATGGGGCGGGTAGAGCAATACCATACCCATACCCGTGTAGTTAATGGGTACAAAATTCAACCCATACCCGTACCCATGGGTATGAAACTTTACCCATACCCATACCCGACGGGTACCCATACCCATTGGGTACCCAATGGGTAGATCACAAAGTACACAAGTTATTCACAATTATACATTCATTGATAGCACATTTGACAAATTTATCTCAACTCAATAACAAATAGATGAGTACATGTGAATTATCTCAATTCAAATTGACAATTGGTGATAACTTTATGTTCACAAGTTCATGACACACTTCACGGATAAGGTCTACATGTCATGCTAAACGGGTAGGGTATGGGTATATCTGTGGGTACAAGGCTATACCCGTGCCCTACCCGCGACTTAGCGGGTAGGGTATGGGTACTACCCATGGGTATAAAATTATGCCCATACCCTGCCCATGCGGGTACGGTATCCGCGGGTACCCGTACCCATGGGTAAAATTGCCATCCTTAGAGTCCGCGGACGAAGGGATGAAGGGGAAATCCTAGCCCGCGGACGAAGTGAGAGATGAATACCACCCTCTCGTTAGGCTCCAGGGTGGGGATGATCTGCCCCTTGGTTGGAAGCCGGTGGGCGATTTCCCGGGCCAAGTACCCTGCCTCCCGGAGCTTCGTGACGTCCTTCTCCTTGACGGAGGAGGCCATCCACTTGCCCTGTGCTCCAGATCCGGACATGGTTGGAGTGCTTTGTGGGGGCAGAAAGGATGGAAGCTTGGGCGCTGGAGCTCGAGAGCGGATGGGCGGAGAAGTGGAAGAAGGCGTGGGTGAAAGGGTGAATCCTTATCTCTTTATAAAGGCAGCAAATATCAAGCGCCTCCCCATTCGCCTTAAAACTCGCCTATTCCCCAAGGGCCATGCAGACGGCACAGTTGGGTTACCCACTCCCGTATTGATGAGAATCCCGTGATAAGGGGACACGATCTCTGCTTTGACAAGACATGCCAATAGAAACCGCATCTCGAAACGTGGAGCTGGAAGCTAAAAAATGGTTCGAAATAATAACCGTGCAAAGACATGGCGTCTCACTACAAAAGATGTCAGTAGATGGGACTTGTTAATATTATACTCTTTGCGGCTGTATGTGGAGCTTGTTTTGCAGAGCCGGACACGTTTTCTGTGTTCGAGGACTACTTTGAAGTATTCGGAGGAGGAACCTACCTTGCAATGTCGAAGACAATCTGCGTGCCGGACACATCGTCATTGAAGCCTGGTTCAGGGGCTACTGGGGGAGTCCTGGATTAAGGGGTCCTCGGGCGTCCGGCCTGTGTGATATGGGCCGGACTGATGGGCCATGAAGATACAAGATAGAAGACTTCCTCCCGTGTCCGGATGGGATTCTCCTTTGCGTGGATGGCAAGCTTGGCGTTCGGATATGAAGATTCCTTCCTCTGCAAACCAACTTTGTACAACCCTAGGCCCCTCCGGTGTCTATATAAACTGGAGGGTTTAGTCCGTAGAGGCAATCATAATCATACAGGCTAGACATCTAGGGTTTAGCCATTACAATCTCGTGGTAGATCAACTCTTGTAATCTTCATATACATCAAGATCAATCCAGCACGAAGTAGGGTATTACCTCCATAGAGAGGGCCCGAACCTGGGTAAACATCGTGTCCCCCGTCTCCTGTTACCATCGACCTTACACGCACAGTTCGGGACCCCCTACCCAAGATCCGCCGGTTTTGACACTGAGACGCATCCCTAAGGTTCTCTGCATTTGAAAAAAATAATTTGGTTACTTTTTCCTACAATATTGTGTGTGTGTGTGCTACTTACGCAACATTTTTGTTTTGTTGTCCTATAGTGCATTGCTTATTTCATTTTGCTTTGCTATAATCGGATAACCGATTTCCTCACCCCTTTTAATTCTGAATGGGTCAATTTAGGAAGTGAATCTTCTCTTCCAAGATAAAGTGCACAATTTTGCACCCGTCCTGGATAAGGATAGCGTCCGGTGCTTTCTCCGCTTTATGTGGGGGAATGGGCAGGGCATGTGATGGGGTTCGATTATCACCCCAGAGGCTTTGAACCATATGATTTCACAAAATGCAGTGAAATGTGTGAAAGTTGCCTTGGAGGGTCAGGCACCTGAGCTTGATGGGTGCCAGGCCGGTCCCAACTGCATGAATCAGTATGGGTACTATCCCCTCCACAGAGGTGCTAAATCTTTTTCAGTTGACATGATTCAGTTGCTCGTCTGCCATGGCGCGTCCACCAATCTATGCACAGCCGGTGTTGAGATCATTGAGGGCCTTCTCCCACTCCATGTTGTAGTCAAGAACACGTGCATGCATAAGTATCTGGAAGACAATCTATTTCCTAACCACGAGCATTGGGATTATAGTGAGGCAGATGCCAACTTTATCTTCAAGCTCATCCATCTTCTGTGCCTACCTGAAATGGTTTGTCTCACATCCACCCCTTAACAATTTACTACTCCAGCATAGCAAGGTCACATATCTTAAATAACTGACGTTGCAATAATAATCAAGGAACCTTAAATTCCTATGCCTCCATTTGTCATAGTCGGAATTGTTTTCTGTGTTGTAGTGACATTTTTTAGCCTTTGACTCTTTGTTGAGAGAAAACAAACTCTATTTTGCTGTTAACAAAGAAAATAAGATTGTGATTTTATTTAGATTGTTAGTGATAACACAGTTTTAAGTTAGTCAGCACTACCTTCTTGCCTATAAATTCTAAGAGGGCCTAGTTTTTGTTCTGTGTTGGTGGTTTTTGCAGAAGATCTTCTTGGATACCACTCGGCTGATTGCAAAATACACAGATAATCTATTGGATGAGTTGTGGAATTACCCCAACTCTATCTCGTATATCATCATTCCGGACTCGATCTTTCCTTGTGTGGCCACACATCCATCTCAACATACGCATCTCCGCCACACCTAACTGTTGAACATGTCACCTTTTAGTCCGCCAACATTCAGCGCCATACATCATTGCGGGTCGAACCGACGTCCTGTAGAACTTGCCTTTTAGCTTTTGTGGCACTCTCTTTTCACAAAGAATGCCAGAAGCTTGGCGCCACTTCATCCATCTGGCTTTGATTCGATGGTTCACATCTTCATCAATACCCCCATCCTCCTGCAACATTGACCCTAAATATCGAAAAGTGTCCTTTTGAGGTACCACCTGCCCATCAAGGCTAACATCCTCCTCCTCACACCTAGTAGTACTGAAACCGCACATCATGTACTCGATTTTAGTTCTACTAAGCCTAAACCCTTTTGATTGCAAGGTTTGTCTCCATAACTCTAACTTCCTATTTACCCCCATCCGACTATCGTCAACTAGCACCACATCATCCGCAAAGAGCATACATCATGGGATATCTCCTTGTATATCCCTTGTGACCTCATCCATCACCAAGGCAAAAAGATAAGGGCTCAAAGCTAACCCCTGATGTAGTCCTATCTTAATCGGGAAGTCATCAGTGTCGACATCACTTGTTCGCACACTTGTCACAACATTATCGTACATGTCCTTGATGAGGGTAATGTAGTTTGCTGGGACTTTGAAAGTGCAACTAATCCCTGGTGGTTTTGGTAATTCATAACAACATATAGCTCATTGAACTAATATCCATTATTAATGTTTCAGAAAGTTCAATGATTGGCATGGCATGGACTAGAGATGTGGACCCCTTAAAATGCTAAGGACACATATTGGCAAAAGCTCAAGACTCTACATTTTCTTTTTAGTGATCCAAGATCACATTGACTCCATAGGAAAAGCCAATACTATTAAAAGGGGATGAGGTGTTTCTTACTGGCTTGCTTGCTCAAAATGCTTAGTGATATGCTCCAAAAGCCCTCAACCACTTTCTCATTTCCACATATGTCCTAAACCTAAAGTCAAACTTGGCCCCACCGATTTGATCTATCCGGCGCCACCGAGTTCACTTGACATAGCCATAGTCAGAAACCCTAATCAGTCCGATCTCACCGATAGGGATCTCGGTCTCACCGAGATGGGATTGTAAACTCTCTGTTTCCCTTTGTAATGTTTCAGTCTAACCGAGATGAGCGATCGGTCCCACCGAGTTGGCAATGCAAACTCTCTGTTTCCTTTTCGTAACGTTTCGGTCTCACCGAAATGAGCGATCGGTCCCACCGAGTTTGCCTGACCAAGTCTCTGTTTGCTTATTACTGAAATCGGTCTCACCGAGTTCATGTCATCGGTCTCACCGAGATGGAGTTTTTCCCTAACCCTAGCACATCGGTCCCATCGAGTTGATCTTGTCGGTCCCACCGAAAAGCCTAACGTTCACATTTTGAACCAGGTCGGTCTCACCGAGTTTCACTATTCGGTCCCACCGAGTTTGGTAAATTGTGTGTAACGGTTAGATTTTGTGTGGAGGCTATGGATACCCCTCCACCCCCTTCTCCATTCAGGAGAGAGCCATCAGAACGTGCCTACACTTTCAGCATTCATTTTCTGAGAGAGAACCACCTACTCATGTGTTGAGACTAAGATATTCCAATCCTACCACAAGAATCTTGATCTCTAGCCTTCCCCAAGTTGCTTTCCACTCAAATCATCTTTCCACCATATCCAAATCTGTGAGAGAGAGTTGAGTGTTGAGGAGACTATCATTTGAAGCACAAGAGCAAGGAGTTCATCATCAATACACCATCTATTACCTTTTGGAGAGTGGTGTCTCCTAGATTCGTTAGGTGTCACTTGGGAGCCTCCGTCCAGATTGTGGAGTTGAACCAAGGAGTTTGTAAGGGCAAGGAGATCACCTACTTCGTGAAGATCTACCCAAGTGAGGCAAGTCCTTCGTGGGCGGTGGCCATGGTGGGATAGACAAGGTTGCTCCTTCGTGGACCCTTCGTGGGTGGAGCTCTCCGTGGACTCGCGCAACCATTACCCTTCGTGGGTTGAAGTCTCCATCAACGTGGATGTACGATAGCACCACCTATCAGAACCACGCCAAAAATCTCCGTGTCTACATTGCGTTTGCTCCCTCCAAACTCCTCCCATTTACCTTCATATGCAATGATTTACATTCCGCTGCTATACTCTTAGAATTGCATATGTAGGTTGATTGCTTGACTTGTGTTAAGTTGCTAAAATCTACCAAGACTTAAAATTGGGAAAAGGCTAGATTTTTATTTGGTCAAGTAGTCTAATCACCCCCCCCCTCTAGACATACTTTCGATCCTACAGACTTTGTGTTTCTCCAAGGCCCACCACATGACATTCCGCGGTATCTTGTCATAGGCCTTCTCCAAGTCAATGAACACCATATGCAAGTCCTTCTTTTGCTCCCTGTATCTCTCCATAAGTTGTCGTACCAAGAAAATGGCTTCCATGGTCGACCTCCCAGGCATGAAACCAAACTGATTTTTGGTCACGCTTGGCATTCTTCTTAAGCAGTGCTTAATGACTCTCTCCCATAGCTTCATTGTATGGCTCATCAGCTTAATTCCACGGTAATTAGTACAACTCTGAACATCCCCCTTGTTCTTGAAGATTGGTACTAATATACTCCGTCTCCATTCTTCTGGCATCTTGTTTGCCCGAAAAATGAGGTTGAAAAGCTTGGTTAGCCATACTATCGCTATGTCCCCGAGGCCTTTCCACACCTCAATGGGGATACAATCAGGGCCCATCGCCTTGCCTCCTTTCATCCCTTTTAAAGCCTCCTTGACCTCATACTCCTAGATTCGCCGCACAAAACGCATGCTGGTCTCATCAAAGGAGTCGTCCAGTTCAATGGTAGAACTCTCATTCTCCCCATTGAACAACTTGTCGAAGTACTCCCGCCATCTATGCTTAATCTCCTCGTCCTTCACCAGGAGTTGGTCAGCTCCATCCTTGATGCATTTGACTTGGCCAATATCCCTCGTCTTCCTCTCTTGGATCTTGGTCATCTTATAGATGTCCCATTCGCCTTCCTTCGTGCCTAACCGTTGGTAGAGGTCCTCATATGCCCAACTCCTTGCTTCACTGACGGCTCGCTTTGCGGCCTTCTTCTCCATCTTGTACTTCTCTATGTTGTCTGCACTCCTATCCAGGTATAGGCGTCTGAAGCGATCTTTCTTCTCTTTAATCGCCTTCTGGACATCATCATTCCACCACCAGGTATCCTTATCTTCGCTTCTCCTTCCCCTGGACACTCCAAACTCCTTCGAGGCCACCTTACGAACGCAAGTCGCCATCTTCATCCACACATTGTCCGCATCCCCTCCTTCCTCCCAGGGGCCCTCCTTAACGACCCTCTCCTTGAACGCCTGAGCTATCCCCCCTTGAGCTTCCACCACTTCGTTCTAGCGACTTTGGCATGCTTATCCCGCTGGACACGAATCCAAAAGAGGAAGTCAGCAACCACAAGCTTATGATGGGGTACAACACTCTCTCCAGGTATCACCTTACATTCTAGGCACGCACGCCTATCTTCTCTTCTCGAGAGGATGAAATCGATCTGGCTAGAGTGTTGGCCACTACTAAAAGTCACCAGATGTGATTGTCTCTTTCTAAAGAGGGTGTTAGCTACAATCATGTCGTAGGCTAGAGCAAAGCTTAAGACATCTTCTCCTTCTTAATTCATGATGCCATAGCCAAAGCCCCCATGCGCCCCTTCAAAACCTGTGTTAGATGTACCCGCGTAGCCATTGAGGTCTCCTCCTATGAAGAGCTTCTCGCCAATCGGTACACTCCTAACCATGTCTTCCAGGCCTTCCCAGATCTCCCTCTTGGTGTTCTCATTATGGCCTACTTGCGGGGCATACGTGCTGATAACATTGAGAACTAAGTCCTCAACTACCAGCTTGACCAGGATAATCTGGTCCCCGCGTCTCTTGACGTCTACCACTCCATACTTGAGGCTCTTGTTGATCAACATGCCTACTCCATTTCTGTTTGTAGTCGTCCCCGTGTACCACAACTTGAAGCCGGTATCCTCCACCTCCTTCGCCTTCTGTCCCCTCCATTTGGTTTCTTGGACGCACAGGATATCAACACCTTTTCTCACCACTGCATCAACTAGCTCCCGAAGCTTCCCTGTCAGAGATCCTATGTTCCAGCTACTTAAGCTAATCCTCCTAGGCTCGGCTAGCTTCCTTACCCTTCGCACTCGTTGAGTCAAATGCGAAGACCATTGCTCATTGCTGATGTAGCGCGCCACTAAGGATGCGACGACCCGATCCTCGCTCACTTGCCACCGTATCCGGATCAAGATACGACGCGCCACCAGGGGGTGACGGCCCGACCCTTTCCCATTTGCCACCACACCCGGGTCCTGATGTGGCGTGTCGCTGAGAGGGTTACGCCCCAACGAAAATCTTTTGGGTTTCATCTCCATAAGAGTGGCTGAGTTTTTACGTTGGCTCGCCAAGCCTATCACAACCATCCTCCTTTACGCGGGCTTGGGACCGGCTATGTTGAGACAACATAGGCGGAGTTTCCTACATTATCTGATCAATATAATATTTTTAGAAACACTGAACAAAATTCGCAATAGACCTAATACTTATTATAGGCTCATTCAAGAATGTAAGATTTATTTGGGGTCATTGGCAGCAAATATAGTTTGTAAAATGACTATTAAAATAGGGAAAGTAGTGGTCGAATCCCACCTCGGTTATGAAGTTCATTTAGACTCCCTCTCCTTCACGAAAACTTCTCATTTTGGAAGTAAGGTTAAAAAATTAGCATTAGGTGTAGTTGACGCAGTTGGTCACTTCCTCTTAAAGCTTTGTTTATTATGGGTGTATTTTGGGTACGGTGTCTAGGCGGTTGTGCAGCTTTGATAGGGGTGTATGTGGTTTGTTATATATTTTCTTAAGAACATAGTAGAGATGCAAGCGCACACTCATTTCTATGAACGCACGCATGTAGACCCTACCTCTATGACCACATCTGAGACACTGAGGTGGCGGATCTTGAGATTGATGGAAGTTGCGACGGGCGCCTTGTTATTGGCATGCACGCCATACCACTGAAAGAATATTCCACTACCTTCTTGTAGAATATGCTAGTAATACATTGAAACCTACTGTTAGCATTGCAACGAAGTTACGAAAATCAGCATCACTTTTTCCATAGGACCTAATTGTTACCTTGCATTGTGGTAAATGTTATTGCTGATGGTGCATGAGTAGAGAACATCTGCTAGTGTCATTGCTCCTGATATACTTTGTAGATGCTTCGCACATATAGTGACCAAATAAATCATTGTGTGCTCATCTTGCTATTTCATAGGGTTTTGTTCAATTTCTGTTGGAACAAGAACAGTAGGGGAGGACTGAACTCAATATATACTAAAAGTTGAAACAAACAGGAGTAGGAGATATGTTACGAAAATAAAGTTCCCAAGGACACACAGCAGCTTACAAAGCTCATTTGTCCAAAAAAAGGACAGATAATCATAAATGTACCCCCTTTTTTGGAGTAGTCTGCATTCCATCTAAGTGCAGGTGTTTATAGCAACTTCCTTTTGTAATGAAGGGGCAGAGCTCCTGCTGGTTTCTTGGGAAAAAGAAGTCTTGTTCAGTTTACACAAACTGTCTGGGCTGGCTTGTTACTTTCAGTTAGATAGTGTGGACAATCACACTACTCTTTTAAAAGCCAAAACAAAATTTGGAACTAAAACAAAATAATGCCATATATCTAATTAACCCAAATAACTAAGACAAAACGTGTGTTCTGTACATGTATTGATTCATAAAAATGCATTCATTCTACAATGTTGTTAGTGTCCTTAAGTTTTTCTTTTGCCTTTCCACTTGTATTATATTAATACTGTTCCCACTGCAAACAATTCTTTCTGTCATATCTTAGTCATCATGATTCATGGTGCCCATGACATATATCTCACAAGTTAAAACGGTCATGCAGGTGCCGTATTTCATGCAGGTGCCCCATTTAGAGGTCATTGAACGTGTTTCCTTGATTCTCAAGGATAATGGTTTTTGTCCTACTAGTGAATGCACAGAAATTGGAAACCTGTATGTTTTGTTCAAGGACTATGTTTTGTATACATACACAACTGATATGATCTTTATTTAATTGTTTCTTCCACTTGTTCTTGAAGCTGCCCCTATGAAGATGTGTTGTCCAGTGAGGATATACCTAACAAATATGTATATGTGTTTATTGATTGAAGCATTTCTTTCAAGATATTAGGGAAGAAATAACCCTAATTATTTTCTGATGGATATGATATGATGAAAATCAGTGGAAAGTGACACAAACAGGGAAGCTCTAGAAATGGATTATCTACACACGAGGCGACACAGAAGGCTGTTTAGTACAGCGGTTAATTCTCAGCCCAGGATTGTGATTGGTGCAGCGGTTAATTCTCAGCCTAGAAAGCTGTTTGGTACAGCGGCATCGATGCTGCTCAAAGTGCTGAAGAGGGCATGAGTGGTATAGAAAGGCAAGGCCACCTTGAATGCTGGTTTTCTTGTTCAAGTTTCTGAGCATGCTCATGTTATGCAAGGCACCTACCTAAATAACAGACATACTTATATGCGTATGCTGTGTGTCATGCCGCTGCGGAGTATGTCCCGTATTCGCTAATTCTTTTCTCGGGCATTGTTCCTCTTAATCCCGGTTGGCAATCGTGAATTCCTGTTAGCGCCCGTACCGTAACAATGAGAACCTTAACTGTATACTCCCACAGAATAACTTTCTCCCATTGTTTCAATTCAAGAGTAGTTCAGGCGGTGTTGAGTCGATGGTCTCATGTGCTTGCCATCTCTTTGGGGCGATGAGCTTTGTTTGCCTGTTCTTGTCTCGCGGATTGGCTGCAGAGTGGTGGACCACTGTGGGTTAATTGGGCGCAGAAAATACTCCAACAGAAGTTCAGAGTCAATTGGGTTCAGTTAAACTAAATTTGCTGGCTCAGCTGCACGCCATGGACACCCTGAATGCTATCTCACGTGTGTTGTGTTGCTTGCCTCCCTCCATCTGACGTCAATTCCCGCTGATGTTCAGCAATTGCTCATGAATATATGCTTATTCGCAGGAAACTGGATTTGTTTTTGTTTATTTTCAAACGAACATACAACAGCAGCATGACCTCCCAGGAAGAAAGCAGGAGAACAAGGCAACAAACAAGCTGCTGTTGCAACAAATCATCTCTGAATGGATTCGGAAGTGACACAACTTTTGAAGATTATAGACCACAAAACCCTCTAAGATGTTTGCGCTTTTGGTACTGGAAATATCGCCTGCTTCAACAGGGGGGGGGGGGGGGGGGGGGGGGGGGGGCACAATTCCATCACATAATTGCAGCACCGGACGCATTGTTATGATAATCAAATCCACTGAAATAACAAGATGGCAAAACTACATTGGCCATTATGATATAATTACTAACGCAGCTAGAGGCAGAACGCGGGACATCTATGGCTCGACGGTAGTCACTTGCTGCCATTCACCGTCAACGGCTTCTTTCCAGAGGGTCACATTGTTGTTGCCATCGGAGACCGCCAAGATGTTGCCCGTCAGCGACCACGACAGCCTCCAAACAGGGTTTCTGAAAACATTCAGGACCCTGCCTTCCCACTGCTCACCTTCTTTCGGTGTGGTCCAGATAACGACGGTTCCATCCTGAGAAGCGCTGGCAATCGTGGACTTAGGGAGCCCTAGGTTCGGCGCCCAAGCGACGTCCCTCACCCAGTCCCTGTGCATCTGAAGGGCCGGAAAGCAGTCCATCCTCCAACTCTCGTTCGTGAGCTTCCACACCTTAACCGTGTTGTCGCAGCCACCAGAAGCAATTTCTGAACATACTCGAACTGCCCAGAAGGCCCTGGACTGATTAGAGCGCCCGGCGCCATTGCCGGAGCCCAGGAAACAGAGGTGACGCCCACTGGATGTGCCTGATCGATGCGCGTCGTCTCCCACCCTCCATCAGAACGAGCCATGAACACGGAAATGTTCCCATCAGACGAACCGCAAGCCAAGCAGAGGCCGAGCTCGTGAGGCGCCCAAGCAATGGAATTTACAGAAGACTTGTGCTCATTGAAAGTGTGTGCCTGTGCCCACTCATCGGGCTTACTCCCTTCTTTCCATATGATGACCCGACCATCGTAGCTGCAGGATGCAAGCATTGAACCATAGTTGGGATGAGCCCATGCGATTTGCCAGACTGGGCCCTCGTGTCCGCTCAAAGTAGCAAGTTGCTGGTGCGAGGTGCCACTTACGCCAATGATCTTGATTGTGTTATCAGAGGAGGCAGTGGCAATACGCTTCCCATAGTAATCCATTGCGATGTCATGCACCACATCTTGGTGGCCAGTCTCTATCTTATGAGGCGGCATTGTTCCAGGTATGTGTCAGCTTTAAAGTAGTACCCAACTGTTCTGTCCTGACCACCTCAGGCTCCTATCTGCCAGTAATAGAAAACTAACATTTAGAGGACATCGAGTTAAAGAATAAAGAAAAAAATGCAGTATACAATTCACTGATACAAGTAACATAGTTGCATTTCACAACATAAGGAGCTGAGTTGTTACAGTTAGAAGTTATAAAAATTATGATATTACAATTATAATTCATAACAATTTTGGTACACAAGATACATACACTACCTTGCTACCAGCATGTCAATACACTTTTTTCTGTAAAATAACAAAATGAAATCTGACTGCTTATTACAATCATGGTGATCGCAAGTATAAACCTGTCTGACTAATATTTAGATATCCTGTGACAAAATTAGCCTAATAAACAAGGAATTCTAGGCAACAATATACAAAGATACTACTGGGAAATCCAAGGAAGAAACTTAGACATTCCTAGAAGACAAAAATGTCTTTCAAGTTTTTAACTTGTTTCTCTTCTCCCATAGTATAATGCATGGCATGGCATGAGATGGTTTTATTTAATAACATGCTCAGGGAAATTGTGATTGGCAACAAAACAGTGTCCAGCTAGTTGACAATAATAGAACTAAATATTGTTCACTTTGAACATCTTATAACAAAGGACAAGACAGCAATAAGGCCATGTCACGAGAACTACAACATCTTTTGCTTCACAGAAATCGACACTTCACAGTAATTAAGAATTCAGAAGACAGTATCATCAACATCACAATTTCTTAGAAAGTATCATGCACTATTTGGAGATGCATTCAAATGGTGCATTAAGTATAAATATAACATTTGCAACCGTCAAACAACCGATGTTTAGTCAAATTTAAAGATACCACAATAGGCTAAAATATCCATCAAACACACCAAAAATAAGACGGCTCGAGTTGAAAATTCAAAGAAGCATAATCAGTTGAACCAAACAAACTTACATGCAAATGGTGCCAATCAACCCAAAATGTACCCTCACGGCATTAATAATGTCATATAGTGTGTAGGCCCTTACTGACTAGGTTTTTGTTGGTCCAAACAAGCAAATAAATTAATTTTCCAATATGTAGCTGCTGTCTTGAGGCTTGATGATTATGTTATGGCAGCAACAACATGACTTCATATTTTCAAACTTTAGTGAGTACCTATGAACTTAAAAATAGTCATCCTAGAGAATGCATTTGGAGCTTAAAAGCTGCTTGCCTGATCCATGTAGAGCTACTGCATATGTATTCTCTGGGGTGACTATACGTGCACAGAAAGCATAAATGAACCATTCAACAAGGCCCTAACAGCTAGCATAGATTAAACAGTTCATACATAATACCAAGAGAACATTAAATAGAACAGGCATCAAGGAAATGAACAACCAGCATACACATGAGCTATTGTCCATACATAAACTAAAAGTCTAAAACACATATAATAACTAAAGCATGACTAAGCCCGATTCGCAGAATAGAAGAAAGGACATGTTAAAGTCTAAAAGTAAATTCTGAAATGTTTTCTTATCCCAGCCACAGAACCCTCTCCTATTACTGTTAAATCAACATATTCACGATCCATGATACTCTCAGAATTAACAGTTTGGTGCAGAAATTTGCAAGATTGAGCTGTAACAAACTGATGCATGTCCACACATGAAAGGCTGAAACAGAGTGGCAATTGAGGAGCTCTGGTGTAACACCTCTCACTAACCTGCAAAATACTACACCCTCAGAGGTCCTCAATCGCAGGTTAGTGTCTACATGGGTCAGGCAAGCAGCTTCTAGGCTACACATTTGGATTAAAGCTCCAAATGCATTCTCAAGGATTAAACTGCCAAATCGTCTTAAATTTGAGAACAGAGTAATAGTTCATTCCTTCCCAATAACTTTTGTCAGAGCAAGAACAGATAAGTAACTAGCACTCTAGTGTTGGTAGTATGAACCTTTTAATTTCTCGTGGGGGACTCAACCGATTTGTTAATTGCATCGACCATCGAGCGAAAAAGGCCTCACAAGATCTTCAGGATCACACCACTGCCTGGCTCATTCGTCTCGCCGACTAGTTCGGCTGCCATGCCATTGTTACTGCTGGCTTGGACCCCCCCACCCCCTCTGTCTGTTGTAACTCTGCCGTTTTGGGCTTTTTAATATGATGAAAATTCAGGTGGGGAATCTCTACCCCCGGTGACAATTCAAACAAAAGGCCTCACAAACATCTCTCACAAAAAAGACCATGCAGTTACCTCGATCTTCCTGCGGGAGGCTGAAGGCTGCAGAGTTGGGGATGAGTTGTCGACGGTGTCAGCCGCAGCCGCCGGAGGTCGGCGGCAGGGGTCGGGGAGGCGCAAAGGGGGCAGGAGCGGGAGGCGCGAGCTGGGAGGCCGACGGCGACGAGTCGGGGAGGGGCTTGCTCGGCGGCCACAGAGAATCGACGGCAGGGGGTGGCGCGTGCTCGATCGGGGAGGGGGGTCCGGTGTCAGACCCGGATCTGGATCTGGTTTAGGTTTTCTCTCGAGAACAGATTTTTTTTCTTTTGAGACAATCTCGAGAACAGATGAATAAGGGCTGTTTTGATGGGAATTCTATAGGATTTTTGGAGGATTGAAATCCTTTGAAATTCTTTCTATGTTTGTCCTGATTCATAGGATTGAATCTTATAAAAAAAATTCTAATGGAATCTTTTGTACTACATTTCATAGGAAATGTAACATCCACTCTAACCTTTCATTATTAGGGAAAAGGCTAGCAGTAGCGCGGGTCTAAGGGCTATCAGTAGCGCGGGCCGCTACAGCTAACGTTTATCAGTAGCGCTGTTTGACACGCGTTATTGCTATACCTACTTAGCAGTAGCGCCTTCCATACCAGCGCTACTGCTAAGTACTTTAGCAGTAGCGTTTTCCTTTCCAGCGCTAAATACGCTACTACTATATTTTCTTTTTTTTTGCTGCGTATTTGCGATGTTTTTATAAAGGTTTTATACAGTATTCTAATTAGATCATAAACATGCAATATGCTCATCATATCATACACATAATAGTCTCATCATATCATCCAACACAAATCATGTCGTCACATCATAATCACGATATAGCTATACAAGTTATCTCATCATACATAATGTAGTATTTCTTTAGGCGTCGGTTCGTATCCCTCTCTCGCACTAGCATGAACCTAAACTAACTACTGGTTGTCGCTCGGAAACCGGAAACCGGTACACCTGGGCCTGACACTCCGGCCACTCGTCGTATACTCCTGGCGTAGCACTTCTTCGCCATCGATGATCTATGCACCTGCATCGTCACACGAGTCGATGATATGCAACATATATAGTTGAGCAACAGAAAGACAGACTTGGCAAAATTAGAAGCAACATATCATAAGCATAAATAACAAAGTTCATCGTACCCTAACTAGAGTGATCTTCGCTAGTTGAGGAGGAAGGTTTAATTACATCACAAATAAAGTTTCGTCGTGCATAACTCAAAGTATGGACTAAACGGACACATTGTCATATATCGTCAATCACTCCAACATGTCGTGCCATCAATCCAAGTTAGGGAGATAGTCCCCGAGCTTAGTGAAAGGCTTCAGGTCGAGACGCTGAGCGGCTACGCGTGTTCGGACGTCTTCCCGTGCCATTTGCCCTTCTTCGTAGAACATCCCTATTTTTTCGAGGACCTCCTTCATGATGATTTGAGCAAGTTCACGCTGGATGTGATAGAACTCAGCTCGAAGTCGATGATCCGGAATATCTCCTAGGTTCTTTGCCCATTGCAGAATATGGGCATCGCAGGATGTAGGTGACATGCGAAGGTCCTGCTGATCCCGTCTGTACTCCAGCATGTGGTGTACAGCATAGAATCCATCACTAAGAGTACCACTCGGTTGCTGGATGCAGCAGAAGTCGGTCTTATGGCCGAAGGCGGGCCTGCCGTTCCTTGTCTTCCTGGTCTTTATCTCTCCACCCCGTGTGCCGTAGATAAAGATAGCACTGTCGAGAACAGACTTGATGTGGGTGTAATCCTTTTTGTTCATGTTCTTCGACGAGTCCAAGAGCGTGGGAGAACCGGGGGTAAAGGATGATGAGGACGGCACGCCCGTGGCTGCGCAAAATAAGTACACCTCAAATTAGCCTCCATCGTGCAAATGAATGATTGAAATCGAAGGAAGGATATCCGCGCGGATGACTTACATGGGATGATAAGTCGCGAGAATCGTCTCCTTGTCCATATTGGCGACCATGAAATCGGCGATGTAGTCCCTCGCGTATTCACGGTGCTCTGAGCAGACTGCCAAGAAGCCCTTGTGCATGAAGTACGGGTCAGTGACACAGATATAAGGTATCTGCTCAATCACGATGATGTAGTTCATGTACAAGGCAAAAAGACGGACAAACGTAAAATCCAGCTTTTTCAAGTGAAACATGTCGAAGATGTAATCGAATCAAAGGAAGAACTTCTCCGTGGGGAATGTGTCGACGTATAACCTTTGCCGCGGCACGTTAACCACGTAGAGTGGGTATCCTGGATTTTCTGAGGCGATTAGGCTTTTCTCTCTCCGCAGCACATTGTCATGAAGTCTCCTTAGATCGCCGTATATGTCCTCTACCGATGCCTTAGGTAGGATCGAATGACCGGGGATATGACATTTTCTGCACCGGGGATAGCTATACGGTCTTAAACCCTAGGCTGCTGAGGCGGCTGGATCATAGAAGCAGCTTTGTTGCCTTTCCTCGATCTCTTCCTATGCTTCTTTGGTACTGGAAGATTGTCTATAATACGTTCATCCTCTGGCAATTCAGACACCGACTCATGACGCTCAAACCCTGAGTACTCATACTGCTGAGCCATCAATCCTCCATCGTCATAGGCGCCAGTATTGAGATACTGTAGAGTGCCATCCTCATCCTCATCGATGACATCGATATCATGCATTGCTTCTTCGACGCGACGTCATCAACGACTACTAGAGCCTCTTCCTCACCCCGCCCGCTATCATCCGGCATGACAGGCGACGCTAATTGGGTAGGTGGGGTGTTGATGTTCATACCTTGCTGAGGCTGCATGGTCGTGGGTGTGCTCCCGGCCGCCTCCAGATGAAGTAGACTCTTTGGCCACAACATGACCCACCTCTTGCAATCGCCAAGCCGCCGCGGGGTCTCGTCGTAATCTCCCCCTAGTACCGGAGGAGTCAAATTCTCGTGGCCCGGTTTGACACCGGCCACAGAAACCTTGAAGACGTCAGGGGGGATCAGCCGGCTGTGGAACAATTGTTCCTTCGGCTTCACTATCGTCGCCTTCCCCACGTCCACCTTCTGACCGCTGATGGTGTACAATATGGTGCACGGGGTTACGTCGGCTTGCAAAGACATGTCTGCGACGTGAGACATACGAAAGGCAACGGAAACGGGAGATTATAAATTTATTGAAGAGGGCCGGTGTGACAGGTACCATGAGGGCGTCGAGCTCAGCCAAAGACGAAGCATCGCCAAGCACGTCCGGGACGGAGGACGGGCTGCTATGAGCAGGTACGGGAGCCGGTGCAGGAGCAGGTGCGGGAGCCCGTGCAGGAGCAGGTGCGGGTGCAGGTGCTGGTTCAACGCTAGTCGAGCTGCTCCCCAAGAAGTTCGAAAGGGGAAAGTCCGCTGCACCAAATTTGGATTTTGCTTGCTCGAACTGACGACAGTCGGGACCAAGACACCATACGAAGCTGCAACTCCTGTTTTGCGGCAGCTACCGCTGCTGCGATTATCTCAGCAGATTTCTTATCAACCACAATCGCAACCTTCTTGTCGATATTTTCTTCATTCAACCTCCATCTTTCCTTTCTCTCCTTCATGGTCTCACGGTAGTACTTCTTCCACGCGGCCCCGTCTCCAACACCGTGCACGCGTCCATACGACGGCCGAGTGTCCACCGGGAGTCCTTTCAATATGTTCAAGGCCCGGTTGAATGGGGTATCCCACTTGGGCCTCGCCAACACCTCAGATGGCGAGTCGCTTTCGGCCGCAATCCTGTGCTGCTCTCTCTGCAAAAGAAACAAGCATCGTTTACAAATATGACTAAAATTGATCAGAATCTAAAATTACCAGCAGTCTCATGAACTCCGTCGTGACCGCGTCTGTCTCGAAAACCTTCTTCACTGGGTCCCAACGGTACCGGGCCCTGAGGACGTCACGCTCCTGTGGGACGGTGAACTCCGCCAAGGGGTCTTGGATGCCCAGACTTTCGCGTTCCGCGTCCTCCTTGGCCCATATGGACCTCTTCCCCGTGTAACCACGACTTTCGAGGTGGTGGCACCCCATGTTCCTCTCTTGAAGCCCCTTCATGTAGTTCGACTTTTCTTTGGCAGCTTCGGCAACGCAAGCCGCCTTGAATATTTCAAACTGCGCTTCCGTAATTGTCGAATTATCCTTTACAATCTCGGAGTAGGGTTCCTTTTTGTCGACAATCCTTACTTTCACCCTTACTTTCCAGGCGGCCAACGCGTCTCTAAACTTGGTCATGTCGCGTTTGTTTATCTTCTTCATTGCCGGGTCTTTATCTGGATTAGTATATTTCTTTTCATCCCAGTCTGGGAACAAGAATATCTGGATTAGTATACCTTCCAGAGGCTGTTTTGGCTCAAAATTGCCATCGTCCACCCCCGTGACCACCAGTCTAGTAGTGATGAGCTGGTTTGGGCGCCGACGTCTCCTCTTCGGTTTCGGTTCTATACCGGCTTCGCCAGTCTCGGTGCCGGTCTCGGTGTCGGGCTGGGTCTCAACGCCAGTGTTGGCGTCGGTCTCGATGTCGGTCTCGGATGTGACAGGTGGGCCCTGCAACAACCATTGCTCGACGAGAAGGTTCAAATAATCGTCTGCTGCCACGTAGACGTTGCAATCACCAGAACCCTGTCCTTCATCGTTGCTAGCCATGTTTCCTATGATTAAATCTAGTCAATTAATTCTAAACCTAATAAAATGAATAATGACATAAAAAGGCCTATATTTTGACACTATTGTAGTGTTAAAAAACATCCTACATTATGGGACGGAGGGAGTACATGAGAAAAATCATCAGAGAATCAAAACTTTCAGACGCCATGCCCTGGCCTGTGATCAAAGCAGAGTAATCTGTTTTCTCTTCCCTTCTCTGGGCTGGCACAAGAAGCTCTCCTTCCAATTAATTCTGTAACAAAAATTCAGTTTCCCCTTGTGTTGCCAGCTGATACTCAGACCTCAGAAGCTTCTGAATATTTGACACTGCATCTAGCTTATCGATTTGTTCACCAAATAGTATCTGATGAACTAATCCTTCTTCTGAGTTCAAAGTGTTAGCATTGTCAAAAACAAAACCATCCTTAATAAGTGAGTTATGAATTCCAAATAGAAAATTGTGAAAAGCTTTTTCAAACAAGTAGCTTATATGTTGTTTCTTCCTGCTTAGTCGACACAACATGCACGTTTGCTTTCAGGATTGTAACAAGTTTAGAACAGATACCCTTTTTTGGTATCTTAGAGCAGATGCTAGTAAAGTAGCATACATGGCACAACCACCCTTACTGATCAAGATAACTGCAGTCATTTTCCCAGCTAGCTAGTCCACCAATTGAAATTCATGTTTACTTAAACAACCTCTGTTAGTGGCACTCAAGATTGAGATGACGCATTTTTAAGGGGATTAAGATGACGGATACTAGAGCTTGATCAGAGAAGTGAATACTAAGCTTGATGTATAAATTGTCAACTCTGTCAAATCATGATCAGACCGTGAGACACTTGCTGTCCTATATCTAGTCGGGAAGAGGTCGGCAACCCAAATGCCAAGGATCGCCCATTGCGAGCAATAACAGAGTGATCGGTCACGCAATGCCTTTGGTGAGGTAGCCCATTGTAGAAGCGCTGGAGCAGTTTTACGGAATTTTTGTCACTGGTTTGGGAAGTTTCCACCCAGTTTTGGGAAACTTCCGGACGTTTTATTTCTTTTCTGTGTTTCCCTTTCCTGTTTTTCTAGCCTTCTACCATTTTTTTTCACTTTTCCCTTTTCCTTTTTTATTTCCTTTTTTTACCTTTTCTTTCTTCCTTTTTCCTTTTTAAAATTGATGAAAAAAATTAAATCCATGTAATTTAATAAAATACATGAATCTTTTCCAAATTCTAATTCAGGATTTTTTTAAATTTTGTTAACATTTTCGAAATCCATGAATATTTTTCAGACTCACGATCATTTTTTTAATTCAATACTCTTTTCAAATCCGTGATTATTTTTTGAATTCACGACCTTTCCCCAAATTGCTGAACGTTTTAGTTAACGAACATTCTTCAAATTCATGAGAACTTTTTCAAATCCACAAAGAAATTTTGAATTCATGAATATTTTTCCCAAATTCATCAACAATTTTTAATTCACAAACCATTTTCAAATTTGTCAAATTTCTGAATATTCATGATTTTTTTAAACCATGAACATTTTACACAAATTCATGAACATTTTTTAATTTGGTACATTTTTCAAATTCTTGAACTCTTTTCAAATCCATGAACATCTTTTCCAAATTCTTGAACATTTTGAATTCACTAACATTTTTTCATATGCATGAACACTTGATGAATTCACAAACAATTTTAATTCATGAACATTTTTAAAAATTCAATAACATTTTTTGAATTCAGGAACATTATTTCCAAATACGGGAACAATTTTCAAATTTGTGAACATAGTTTCCAAATAATTGAACAATTTTTAGTCCACTAGAATTTTCAAATTAATGATTTTTTTTTTCAAATTCGTGAACACCTTTGAATTCATGAACATTTGTGTTCACAACTCGTTTTCAAGTTTTTACGAAGATTCCTTTAATCCAGGAACAATTTTTAAAATCCACGAGCATTTATTTGATTCACGAACTTTTTCAAATCATACATATTGGGTAAAAAGTAAAAAAAAATGTATGTTTTTTCTGAGACAAACCAAACCCACACGACATGTATGCTGGGAACTATCGACCCATGCGTGCGCTGATGGGTAGGCCCACCCCACCATGCAAGTGACACGTGTGTAGATGACCACTTGATGTGTATCGCACTTAGTGATACATATTAGCGCCTGTCTCACACAGAATTCCCTATATGATGCACGTGGGAGCTCCTCCCAATGCCTTTAGCGCCACTTACCTTTTCTGGCGCTCCAGCGCGAGTCGCCTGGGCCTGGCCCAAAAAGCACCGTCCCTTCGTTTGCTAAAGGCGCTTGTGGTCGCACTCTGCCTTTGTTTGCTTGGGCCGCATGCTCCGAAGTGCCTGAAAAACAAAGAGATCACTTAGTCGCGCTCTCCCTTCGTTCGTTCAGTGATGGTTGACCGATCATCTCTTGACTGTTCAACTGTTAATTGGTCAACCATTGACCGTTGATCCAATTGACTTTTGAAAAAAATGAATTTAAAAATTTTGTAAAAAAAATGAAGAAAACTTCGATATGAAAAAAGCTCATAAATTTGCAAAACAAAGGTTACAAAATATGAAAAAAATTCACTAAAACGTTACAAAAACTCAAAATAATTCGCGGACTTGAAATGGTTCATGAAATTTCAAAAATAAAACATGAAGTTTAAAATGTTTACAAATTTGCAAAAAAATTCATGAATTTGAAAAACTTTATGAGTTTTTTGAAAGTTCACACGTTTGAAAAGATCATAAAAAATTTCAGAATAGAAAAAATACAGACAAAAAATAAAAAGAGCAAAGAAAATGGAAACGGCGAAATAAAATATAACAAAACCCAGTTTAGAAAAAACCAGAAACAAAAAAGCACATATATGGCTCGATGCGCCAGCCATTAAGAATCGAAGGAAGGGAGGGGGATGCGCCAAGGGACTTCCTATTTGGCGCAGTGTGCGCCGGACATACGCGGAAGAGCAGCGCTATGTCTCGCTTATAGCGAGACCTAGCGTGCTCTCGCGAGCGGCGCCTCCCTAAATGGGCCGATCCAGACGCGCGGGAGGCCACACCCTCTGTTTTTTTCTTCTGATTTTTTGTTTTATTTCTTTTCTCTTTTTATGTACTTTTTTATACTTCCAAATACTCTAAATAAATACTCCCTCTGTTCCTAAATATAGGGTGTATAGTTTTTGGCACGGAAATTAAAGAACGCATGTGGAGGGAAAATTTCACAAGTTTTGGGAGAGATTACACCTGACTAATTGACATGAGAAAATAGAGGAGCTTGCCCTATATAAGGAAATGTAATCAAATTTCTTAAAAAAATATTCAAACGAGTGGTGCAACGCAATACACCTTATATTTCGGACTTTTTCCCAAAAATCTATACACCTTATATCAAGGAACGGAGGGAGTATATTGCAAACGCTATAACCGAGATATAACATATGCGCAAACGGAATGCACAACCCTAGCTCCTTGCGCCCCTTTTGGGCGAGCCCATGTGGGTGGGACGCGCCCTGCTTTTTCCGTTTCATATTTTTTTGCCATTTCTTTTCTATTTTTTCTTCTGTAAAATAAGTAATTATTAAAAAAATCTAAAATTGGCATATTAAAAAAATTAATGGATTTGAAAATAAAAAAATGAAAGGAAGAAATAAAAATGAAAGAAAAGAAAAGTATAAAACCTAAAAAATAAAAAGAAAACAGAAAATTGGCGAAGAATCATTTAGAATAAAAAGCAACCGGAAATCTTGCCCAAACAATACAAACTGGATAGAAGATTGTCAAAGCTCAGCTAAATGGGCCGACCCACAACCCCCAGCGACCGTGCAAACTGGAATAAAATATTCTTGAAACTGAGCTAATTGGGCCGACCCATAACTCCCATCGATGTAGGCGACTCTAAAATATGTCTTGCAATAAATGAGATTTAGCATAACTGGTCTATTATGATTCACAATGGGCCAATTTATGTACCACAATTCGGTTGTGCATGCTCTAATCCTTTCTTTTCCTCGCTACTGGATCATGCTCGAGAAGCGCGCACCGGGGGGGGGGGGGGGGGGGGCAGCGGTTGAATTATGGTTCGTCAGTATCTCTGCCAGCTTTCCACGGGGTTAAAATGTTTGGCTGGCTTAGCTCCTCCGACTAGATAGAGCTCCGCCCTCAGATAGGGTTCCATAGGCTTAGCCGCCATAGATTTCACAAGTTCCCTTCACCTCCAGCTGCCATGTTGCGATGTGAGGTGTACCTTATGACTGAAGTTATATAGATTCATTCCTTACTTAAGGAGTTGAGGGTTCCACAACTGCAGCCACCTGTCCTTTGTTGCAATAATTTGGGGGCTACACATCTCACAACTAATCTAATTTTTCATGCTCGTAGAAAAACATATTGAAGTTGATTTCCACTTCACGCATGAGAAAGTTGCACTTGATGGCAAGTTTGTCTACTCCGTAGATCTAATGGTGGGTGCATTCACAAAGCCGTGAACTAAGGTGATACAAGAATGCACAAGACACAATCTCAACCTACTTTTCAAATTCATGAACTTTTTTCAAATCCACAAACATCTTTTCCAAATTCTTGAACATTTTTAATTCACTAACATCTTTTCATATCCATGAACACTTGATGAATTCACAAACAATTTTAATTCATGAACATTTTTGAAAATTCGTTAACATTTTGTGAATTCACGAACATTTTTTCCAAATTCGGGAATAATTTTCAAATTTTTGAACATTGTTTATAGATCGTTGAACACTTTTTAGTCCACAAGAAGTTTCCAAATTCATGGTTTTCCCGAATTCGTGAACATTTTTTGAATTTGTGAACATTTTTTGAATTCATGAACATTTGTGTTCACAGCTTTTTTTTCAAGTTTTTACGAAGATTGCTCTAATCCAGGAATAATTTTTAAAATTCACGAGCATTCATTCGATTCACTAAAATTTTCAAATAATACATATTGGGTAAAAAGTTAAAAAAATATTTTTTGTGAGACAAACCAAACCCAAACGGTATGTATGCTGGGAACTATCGACCCATGTGTGCGCTGATGGGCAGGCCCACCCCACCATGCAAAGTGACAACATGTGTGGACGACCACTTGATGTGTATCGCACTTAGTGATACATATTAGCCCCCGTCACACATGGAATTCCTTATATTTTTTTGAGGGGTCAGAATTCCCTATATGACGCACATGGGAGCTCCTCCCAGTGCCTTTAGCGCCACTTACCTTTTCTGACGCTCTAGCGTGCGAGTAACTTGAGAGCGTCGTCATGGAGTTTAGGTGCCCTAGGGCGTCGTCGTATTTAGGGTCTTTCTATGATATTTCTAGGCAACGTAGTTGTATGTGTTTATTACTCCGGAATATAATGTTGTAAAATTCCCTCAAAAAGGAATGTTGTAAAAGGCTTCCTCATTACATGTATCGTTCAGCCGTTTACTTTGGTTTATGCTTTATTTATAAAGAGGTGCTGAGGCCTCTTTCGGAAAAAGACATCACCACTGTGTGTTTTTTCATCAATCTGCCAGAAAGAGGCGAATAGGAATTTCCGTGATGCATGGCCAACCATGTGGAAGAAATCGACACCGTGCGCATCGGGACGTCGGCAGACTGCTGCAATTCTGTGTCTCGATCATGCGTCCCCACAACCCGTGTAGCATTTATTCCCTAGCCGCCCCCCGTGCACATTAAGTTAAGGATATGAACAGAGATGACTGTTTTGTTGGTTTTTGCTGAAACAGACCAGTGTATGGGGTCACGTATTTTTTTGAACTGAAAACAATATGGATAATAGCATCAAGTCGAGCGGACCAGCTCCATTTGTATGTCTATATAAACAGCAGAGCAACACGCAGAGAGGCAAAGCAGAAGCCACACGCAGCACACAGACAATGGCGTCTCACACGACATTTTCTTGGATTGCTTTGCATCTGCTGGCTGTCCTCCTAGCGCCGGCGAGCGCTCAAGACCCGACGGCCGGGTTCACGGCCGTGAGCCTCAGCGAGAGCAACTTCCAGCTTCAGAAGCCGTACAACATGCCGAGCAGCGCGCGGTATAGCTTCGACGGCACGGTGCGGCGGATCTGGGTGCTGTCCTCCGACGAGCCCTTTTCTCCACAGAGCGACACTAAGCCAAGAACAGAGATGAGGATGGCTGTGAGTACTCCATTAACATGATCAACAATCACTCATGCATCACATAGTCATAAATGACCATGATATTCACACATAAATGTCTTGGCATTTCTTGTGATTTAGGGATACGACTACTCTTCCGGCGTGTGGCAATTCGAGGGCTCCGTGTACGTGCCATCGAGCACGTCGGGAGTGTCCATCATGCAGGTGTTTGGCGGCAGCGAGACGGCCACCACGTTGATGCTGCACGTCTACAATGGCGCGCTGAGGTACTACAACCAGAAGCCCGTCGAGGACAACGTCTACGACCGGTGGCTTCGGGTGAACGTGATCCACGATGTCGGCGCGTCGAGATTCACCGTGTTCATCGATGGCGAAAATAAACTGAGCGTCGGCGGACGCGGCGGCAACTCGCACTACTTCAAATTCGGCGTCTACACGCAGAGGGACGCGTCCAGCCGCATGGAGTCGCGCTGGAAGAACGTCAGGATCCTCAAGAAAAACTGATATGTCCAATCGCTCTCACAGCAGCTTATATCTATTTGTTTCTCTCTCTGTCGTGTATCCATCGTGCTGGTTGTTTCAAGCCCGAGCGCGTGTACTCGCACAGTCAGTCGTGAGGAACCATAGTTGAGGTGTCTCTCTACGTCGCCGGGTGGGGTGTACGCAATCGCGCCTTGACGACGTACGTACCCAGTACTCGTTTCTCTTTCGCTGCTACCAGCACCGGCAGGAAGGAAGTACTAGTCCTACGTGGCTTCTCTTAGCTCCGTGACGTCGGCATGACGTGCAGGCGATTATTTATTATTCTTCCTTCTGCAATCACGGCCGTCTCCTAGTTCCCACAGCGCGTGCACGTCGGCCGCCGCCGCCTGCCGGCGTCCTCGTCTCCTTCCTCTCCTCATCAATCTTTTTGTTTTTCCTTTTTCCCCTCCATTGCAATGTCGATCGAGCACGCACGCTCCGGCCTGCCGGGATCTTCCCTTCTAAAAAAAATAGCCATCTCATCAAAGAGAAAGTGCCACTCATCGTTTTCTGTGCTCCCGACTTGCTCTCAAATAGCAAAATCAACTAATGTGTTGAACAACCAATGAGATGAAGCCAAAGAACCGCCGCTGCTGCATAATCACTGGGATTGCATTGCAAAAGAAAGGAGGATGCTAATAAGCGAGGACCTCGGGGCCAACAATTTCATTCCGACACCACTTGCCTTAAAAGACTAAGGCCTAGATTTTCAAAATCTGACCGAACAAGTCCAACATCAGCCAACTCAACTAGTGATGATGGATCACATCCTTTTGACAACCACTAAATAAATCAAAACATAAATTTGCTCAAGTATGTCTTATCCAAAAGTCCAAACAATATCATAAATCAGTGAATGAAAAATATATATCATGTGGAGTCCTTGTACATTTAGCAACACTCGACCCAAACAAACATGAAAGCACTAATGTGCAACTTTCAGGAATGCATACTACTAACTAAAACAGTGAAAATGACAGCATATTTGGATGACTCTAATCCATGAAGGAACTGCTACTGCAACACAACTTTTAACGAAATAAGATTGTTCCTTGTTGATTAATAATTAATAATTCAAAACACAAGGTTCTCATTGCTACTTAACAGGGACCAAGAGATAAGATGGTCAGAAGACCACCACCACAGGCACATGCACCATGACCACGTAACCAAGCCCTCAATCAATGGCTTGATGGTCTACACCACAATCAGCCACGGCTCGACGGCCGGACAATCTCAGGGGCACAAGAGAGAGAGGGAGGACACCACAAACTCACCAGAACCGAGGACTTGACAACCACCACCTCATCGTGTTGCGGGGGAAGTCAGAGTAGTGGCCGAGAAGGAGGTAGTCCACCAAAGCCGTAGTAGCCGAACACGGAGGCTATGACGCAGCCGGCGCCATCCCGTCAGTGATGGAGCCCAAAACAAAGGGGCACGGCAGTAACCGTTCGGTCACCTTTAGCAGCTGAAGTAGATCTCATGCGAACAGGCCGAAGAACTCACTGGTGAGGAGACTACCTCAGGGGAAAAGAGCAAACTGGGCCTCGATTATTAATATAAACACAAACTGAACCCTGCAAGTCCAAAGGTTTTTATCACAAGAAGTCCACAGTTTTGCACTGCCACAGTTGATTAAGACATGATGCACTTATCATAGTGTGCAGGTGCACTTGCCTTAAGTTGGCAAGTCCACTAAATTTCAAATCCTAAAAACTGATATTAGATAGCAAGTTCTACAATACACAACAGCACCACAAAATACGCAAGCAGTTTCTTCTAGTACTTGATAGCCATTAAAGTGTAAAAAACCGAGCATAGTGATCCTATTAAACTAGACATGGACCAATACCAAACCATATGTATCAACAGTACCGTGTAGTAGAAAAAGAGCCTAACCAGCACAGATTTACAAGAGACCAATTTCATCGACAAGAAAGATTCATCAGCCACAAGATTGTGGTGGCCGGAAGACACCCCCACAGATCCGAACACCAAATCATCAGCTCGATGGCCGGACCATCTTAGAGAGACAGAGAGGGAGACCAATGGCTCAGCTAAACCGAGGAAGGTACGACCAGGATTGTCGTGGTTGCGTGTTGGAAATATGCCCTAGAGGCAATAATAAATGGTTATTATTATATTTCTTTGTTCATGGTAATTGTCTATTATTCATGCTATAATTGTATTGTCCGGAAATCGTAATACATGTGTGAATACATAGACCACAACCTGTCCCTAGTAAGCCTCTAGTTGACTAGCTCGTTGATCAACAGATAGTCATGGTTTCCTGACTATGGACATTGGATGTCATTGATAACGGGATCACATCATTAGGAGAATGATGTGATGGACAAGACCCAACTTAAGCATAGCATAAAAGATCGTGTAGTTTCGTTTGCTAGAGCTTTTCCAATGTCAAGTATCTTTTCCTTAGACCATGAGATCGTGCAACTCCCGGATACCGTAGGAGTGCTTTGGGTGTGCCAAACGTCACAACGTAACTGGGTGACTATAAAGGTGCATTACGGGTATCTCCGAAAGTGTCTGTTGGGTTGGCACGGATCGAGACTGGGATTTGTCACTCCGTGTGACGGAGAGGTATCTCTGGGCCCACTCGGTAATGCATCATCATAATGAGCTCAATGTGACTAAGGCGTTAGTCACGGGATCATGCATTGCGGTACGAGTAAAGAGACTTGCCGGTAACGAGATTGAACAAGGTATTGGGATACCGACGATCGAGTCTCGGGCAAGTAACATACCGATTGACAAAGGGAATTGCATACAGATTGATTGAATCCTCGACACCGTGGTTCATCCGATGAGATCATCGTGGAGCATGTGGGAGCCAACATGGGTATCCAGATCCCGCTGTTGGTTATTGGCCGGAGAGGCGTCTCGGTCATGTCTGCATGTCTCCCGAACCCGTAGGGTCTACACACTTAAGGTCCGGTGACGCTAGGGTTGTAGAGATATATGTATGCGGAAACCCGAAAGTTGTTCAGAGTCCCGGATGAGATCCCGGACGTCACGAGAGGTTCCGGAATGGTCCGGAGGTAAAGATTTATATATGGGAAGTCTTATTTTGGTCGCCGGAAAAGTTTCGCGCTTTATCGGTATTGTACCGGGAGTGCCGAAAGGGGTCCGGGGGTCCACCAAGGGGGTCCTCCAGCCCCGGGGGGCCACATGGGATGTAAGGGGTGCGCCTTGGCCTATATGGGCCAAGGGCACCAGCCCCAAGAGGCCCATGCGCAAGAGATAAGAAAGAAGGGAGAGTCCTAAAGGGGGAAGGCACCTCCGAGGTGCCTTGGGGGGGAAGGACTCCCCCCCTGGCCGCACCCTTCCTTGGAGGAAGGGGCAAGGCTGCGCCCCCCCTCTCCCTTGGCCCTATATATAGTGGGGGGGGGGAGGGCAGCAACCTACAGCCTTGGGCGCCTCCCTCCTCCCCTGCAACACCTCTCTCTCTCTCGCAGAAACTCGGCGAAGCCCTGCCGGAGACCCGCTACATCCATCACCACGCCGTCGTGCTGTTGGATCTCCATCAACCTCTCCTCCCCCCTTGCTGGATCAAGAAGGAGGAGACGTTGCTGCACCGTACGTGTGTTGAACGCGGAGGTGCCGTACGTTCGGCACTCGGTCATCGGTGATTTGGATCACGGCGAGTACGACTCCGTCATCCACGTTCATTGGAACGCTTCCGCTCGCGATCTACAAGGGTATGTAGATCCACTCCTTTCCCCTCGTTGCTAGTAGACTCCATAGATGCATCTTGGTGAGCGTAGGAAAATTTTAAATTATGCTACGATTCCCAACAGTGGCATCATGAGCCAGGTCTATGCGTAGTTACTATGCACGAGTAGAACACAAAGAAGTTGTGGGCGTTGAGTTTGCCAATTCTTCTTGCCGCTACTAGTCTTTTCTTGTTGCGGCGGCATTGTAGGATGAAGCGGCCCGGACCGACCTTACACGTACACTTACGTGAGACAGGTTCCACCGACTGACATGCACAAGTTGCATAAGGTGGCTAGCGGGTGTCTGTCTCTCCTACTTTAGTCGGAACGGATTCGATGAAAAGGGTCCTTATGAAGGGTAAATAGAAATTGGCAAATCACGTTGTGGTCATACGTAGGTAAGAAACGTTCTTGCTAGAAACCTACAAACCACGTAAAAACTTGCAACAACAATTAGAGGACGTCTAACTTGTTTTTGCAGCAAGTGCTATGTGATGTGATATGGCCAGAAGATGTGATGAATGATATATGTGATGTATGAGATTGATCATATTCTTGTAATAGGAATCACGACTTGCATGTCGATGAGTATGACAACCGGCAAGAGCCATAGGAGTTGTCTTTATTATTTTATATGACCTGCGTGTCATTGAATAACGCCATGTAAATTACTTTACTTTGTTGCTAAACGTGTTAGCCATAGAAGTAGAAGTAATCGTTGGCGTGACGACTTCATGAAGACACAATGATGGAGATCATGATGATGGAGATCATGGTGTCATGCCGGTGACAAAGATGATCATGGTGCCCCGAAGATGGAGATCAAAGGAGCATGATAATATTGGCCATATCATGTCACTATTTGATTGCATGTGATGTTTATCATGTTTCTGCATCTTATTTGCTTAGAACGACGGTAGCAAGTAGGATGATCCCTTATAATAATTTCAAGAAAGTGTTCACCCTAACTGTGCACCGTTGCGAAGGTTCGTCGTTTCGAAGCACCACATGATGATCGGGTGTGATAGATTCTTACGTTCGAATACAACGGGTGTTGACGAGCCTAGCATGTACAGACATGGCCTCGGAACACACGCAATACACTTAGGTTGACTTGACGAGCCTAGCATGTACAGACATGGCCTCGGAACACGGAGGACCGAAAGGTCGAGCATGAGTCGTATAGAAGATACGATCAACATGGAGATGTTCACCGATCTTGACTAGTCCGTCTCACGTGATGATCGGACACGGCCTAGTTGAACTCGGATCATGTTTCACTTAGATGACTAGAGGGATGTCTATCTGAGTGGGAGTTCATAATCAGATGAACTTCATTATCATGAACATAGTCAAAAGTCTTTACAAATTATGTCATACGCTTTAGTTCTACTGTTTAAGATATGTTCCTAGAGAAAATTTAGTTGAAAGTTGGTAGTAGCAATTATGCGGACTGGGTTCGTAAAATGAGGATTGTCCTCATTGCTGCACAGAAGGCTTATGTCCTTAATGCACCGCTCGGTGTGCTGAACCTCAGCGTCGTCTGTAGATGTTGCGAAACATCTGGCATACACGTTTTGATGACTACGTGATAGTTCAGTGCGTAATGCTAACGGTTTAGAATTGTGGCACCAAAGACGTTTTTGAAACGTCGCAGAACATATGAGATGTTCCGAAGACTAAAATTGGGATTTCAGATTAGCGCCCACGTCAAGAGGTATGAGACCTCTGACAAGTTTCTTAAGCCTGCAAACTAAGGGAGAAAAGCTCAATCGTTGAGCATGTGCTCAGATTGTCTGAGTACCACAATCGCTTGAATCAAGTGGGAGTTAATCTCCCAGATGAGATAGTGATGGTTCTCCATAGTCACTGCCACCAAGCTAGTTGAGCTTCGTGATGAACTATAACATATCAGGGATAGTTATGATGATCCTTGAGCTATTCGCGATGTTTGACACCGCGAAAGTAGAAATCAAGAAGGAGCATCAATTGTTGATGGTTAGTAAAACCACTAGTTTCTAGAAGGGCAAGGGAAAAAAGGGATACTTCATGAAACAGCAAGTCGTTTGCTGCTCTAGTGAAGAATCCCAAGGTTGAACCCAAACCCGAGACTAAGTGCTTCTGTAATGAGAGGAACGGTCACTGAAGCAGTACTACCGTAGATACTTGGTAGATGAGAAGGCAGGCAAGGTCGACAGAAGTATATTGGATATACGTTATATGAATGTGTACTTTACTAGTACTCCTAGCAGCACTAGGGTATTAGATACCGGTTCGGTTGCTAAGTGTTAGTAACTTGAAATAAAAGCTGCGGAATAAACGGAGACTAGCTAAAGGTGAGATGACGATATGTGTTGGAAGTGTTTCCAAGGTTGATGTGATCAAGCATCGCATGCTCCCTCTACCATCGAGATTTGGTGTTTGCGTTGAGCATGATTGGATTATGTTTATCACAATACGGTTATTCATTTAAGGAGAATAATGGTTACTCTGTTTATTTGAATAATACCTTCAATGGTCTTGCACCTAAAATGAATCTCGATCGTAGTGATACACATGTTCGTGCCAAAAGCTATAAAATAGTAATGATAGTTCCACATACTTGTGGCACTGCCATTTGAGTCATATTGGTATGGAACGCATGAAGAAGCTCCATGTAGATGGATCTTTGGACTCAGTCGTTTTTTAAAAGACTGAGACATGCGAACCATGTCTATTGGTATATATGCATGAAGAAACTCCATGCAGATGGATCGTTTGGACTCACTTGATTTTGAATCACTTGAGACATGCAAATCATACCACGTGGGCAAGATGACTGAAAAGCCTCGTTTTCAGTAAAATGGAACAAGAGAGCAACTTATTGGAAGTAATACATTTTGATGTATGCAGTCCAATGAGTGCTGAGGCATGCAGTGGATATCGTTATGTTCTTACTTCACAGATGGTTTGAGTAGATGCTGAGTGTATTTACTTAATGAAACACAAGTCTGAATTATTGAAAGGTTCAAGTAATTTCAGAGTGAAGTTGAAGATCGTCGTGACAAGAGGATAAAATGTCTGTGATATGATCATAGAGATGAGTATCTGAGTTACAAGTTTGGCACACAATTAAGACATTGTGGAAAGTGTTTCACAATTAATACCGCCTGGAACACCATAGTGTGATGGTGTGTCCGAACATCATAACTGCACCCTATTGGATATGGTGCATACCATGATGTCTCTTATCAAATTACCACTATCGTTTATGGGTTAGGCATTAGAGACAACCGCATTCACTTTAAAAGGGGGCACCATGCAATTCCGTTAAGACGACACCGTTTAGAGAAACCTAAGTTGTCGTTTCTTAAAAGTTTGGGGCTGCGAAGCTTATGTGAAAAGGTTTCAGGCTGATAAGCTCGAACCCAAAGCGGACAAATGCATCTTCATAGAATACCCAAAACAGTTGGGTATACCTCCTATTTCAGATCTGGAAGCAAAAGTAATTGCTTCTAAGAACGGGTCCTTTCTCGAGGAAGAGTTTCTCTCGAAAGAATTGAGTGGGAGGATGGTGGAGACTTGATAAGGTTATTGAACCGTCACTTCGACTAGTGTATAGCAGGGCACAAGAAGTTGTTTCCTGTGGCACCTACACCAATTGAAGTGGAAGCTTATGATAGTGATCATGAAACTTCGGATCAAGTCACTACCAAACCTCGTAGGACAACGAGGATGCGTAATACTTCAGAGTAGTACGTGATCCTGTCTTGAAAGTCATGTTGTTAGACAACAATGAACCTACGAGCTATGGAGAAGTGATGGTGGGCCCATATTCCGACAAATGGTTAGAAGCCATGAAATCCGAGATAAATGGATCTTTGAGAAGAAGACGGACGTGGACGGTAATGTTACCGTCTATGAAGCTCGACTTGTGGCAAAGAGTATTTCCACAAGTTCAAGGAGTTGACTACGATGAGATTTTCTCATCCGTAGCGATGCTTAAGTCCGTCGGAATCATGTTAGCATTAGCTACTTTTATGAAATCTGGCAGATGGATGTCAAAACAAGTTTCCTTACCAGTTTTCGTAAGGAAAGGTTGTATATGATACAATCAGAAAGGTTTTGTCGATCCTAAGGATGCTAAAAGGTATGCTAGCTCCAGCGATCCTTCCATGGATTAGAGCAAGCATCTCGGAGTCAGAATATACGCTTTGATGGGGTGATCAAAGTTTTTGGGTTTATACAAAGTTTGTTAGAAACTTGTATTTACAATAAAGTGAGTGGGAGCGCTACAACATTTCTGATAAGTATATGTGAATGACATATTGTTGATCCGAAATGATGTAAAATTTCTGGAAAGCATAAAGGGTTGCAAAAAAGGAGTTTTTCAAAGGAAGACCTGGATAAAGCTGCTTACATATTGGGCATCAAGATCTATAGAGATAGATCAAGACGCCTGATGATACTTTCAAAAACCGCACACCTTGACATGATTTTGAAAGAGTTCAAAATAGATCAGCAAAGAAGGAGTTCTTGGCTGTGTTACAAGGTGTGAGTATTGAGTAAGACTCAAGACCTGACCACAGCAGAAGAGAGAGAAAGGACGAAGGTCGTCCCCTATGCTTTAGACGTAGGCTCTACAGTATGCTATGCTGTGTACCGCACTTGAAGTGTGCCTTGCCATGAGTTGGTCAAGGGGTACAATAGTGATCCGGGAATGGATCACATGACAGCGGTCGAACTTATCCTTAGTATCTAGTGGACTAAGGAATTTTCTCGATTATGGAGGTGAAAAGGAGTTCGTCGTAAAGGGTTACGTCGATGCGAACTTTGACACTAATCCGGATGACTCTGAGTAGTAAACCGGATTCGTATAGTAGAGCAGTTATTTGAAATGGCTCCAAGTAGCGCGTGGTAGCATCCACAAGATGACATAATATTCGTAAAGCACACACGGATCTGAAAGGTTCAGACCCGTTGACTAATAACCTCTCTCACAAGCATAACATGACCAAACCAGAACACATTGAGTGATAATCACATAGTGATGTGAACTAGATTGTTGACTCTAGTAAACTCTATAGATGTTGGTCACATGGTGATGTGACCAGTGCATGTTAATCACATGGTGATGTGAACTAGATTATTGACTCTAGTGCAAGTGGGAGACTGTTGGAAATATGCCCTAGAGGCAATAATAAATGGTTATTATTATATTTCTTTGTTCATGGTAATTGTCTATTATTCATGCTATAATTGTATTGTCCGGAAATCGTAATACATGTGTGAATACATAGACCACAACCTGTCCCTAGTAAGCCTCTAGTTGACTAGCTCGTTGATCAACAGATAGTCATGGTTTCCTGACTATGGACATTGGATGTCATTGATAACGGGATCACATCATTAGGAGAATGATGTGATGGACAAGACCCAACTTAAGCATAGCATAAAAGATCGTGTAGTTTCGTTTGCTAGAGCTTTTCCAATGTCAAGTATCTTTTCCTTAGACCATGAGATCGTGCAACTCCCGGATACCGTAGGAGTGCTTTGGGTGTGCCAAACGTCACAACGTAACTGGGTGACTATAAAGGTGCATTACGGGTATCTCCGAAAGTGTCTGTTGGGTTGGCACGGATCGAGACTGGGATTTGTCACTCCGTGTGACGGAGAGGTATCTCTGGGCCCACTCGGTAATGCATCATCATAATGAGCTCAATGTGACTAAGGCGTTAGTCACGGGATCATGCATTGCGGTACGAGTAAAGAGACTTGCCGGTAACGAGATTGAACAAGGTATTGGGATACCGACGATCGAGTCTCGGGCAAGTAACATACCGATTGACAAAGGGAATTGCATACAGATTGATTGAATCCTCGACACCGTGGTTCATCCGATGAGATCATCGTGGAGCATGTGGGAGCCAACATGGGTATCCAGATCCCGCTGTTGGTTATTGGCCGGAGAGGCGTCTCGGTCATGTCTGCATGTCTCCCGAACCCGTAGGGTCTACACACTTAAGGTCCGGTGACGCTAGGGTTGTAGAGATATATGTATGCGGAAACCCGAAAGTTGTTCAGAGTCCCGGATGAGATCCCGGACGTCACAAGAGGTTCCGGAATGGTCCGGAGGTAAAGATTTATATATGGGAAGTCTTATTTTGGTCGCCGGAAAAGTTTCGCGCTTTATCGGTATTGTACCGGGAGTGCCGAAAGGGGTCCGGGGGTCCACCAAGGGGGTCCTCCAGCCCCGGGGGGCCACATGGGATGTAAGGGGTGCGCCTTGGCCTATATGGGCCAAGGGCACCAGCCCCAAGAGGCCCATGCGCAAGAGATAAGAAAGAAGGGAGAGTCCTAAAGGGGGAAGGCACCTCCGAGGTGCCTTGGGGGGGAAGGACTCCCCCCTGGCCGCACCCTTCCTTGGAGGAAGGGGCAAGGCTGCGCCCCCCTCCTCTCCCTTGGCCCTATATATAGTGGGGGGAGGGAGGGCAGCAACCTACAGCCTTGGGCGCCTCCCTCCTCCCCTGCAACACCTCTCTCTCTCTCGCAGAAGCTCGGCGAAGCCCTGCCGGAGACCCGCTACATCCATCACCACGCCGTCGTGCTGTTGGATCTCCATCAACCTCTCCTCCCCCTTGCTGGATCAAGAAGGAGGAGACGTCGCTGCACCGTACGTGTGTTGAACGCAGAGGTGCCGTACGTTCGGCACTCGGTCATCGGTGATTTGGATCACGGCGAGTACGACTCCGTCATCCACGTTCATTGGAACGCTTCCGCTCGCGATCTACAAGGGTATGTAGATCCACTCCTTTCCCCTCGTTGCTAGTAGACTCCATAGATGCATCTTGGTGAGCGTAGGAAAATTTTAAATTATGCTACGATTCCCAACAGAAGCCAGGGCTGCAGAAGGTTAGATGACCTCAAAGAATTGACTACATTTCTGAAAATGGGAATAGGATGAAACATGTTATAATTTTACAGATGCTCCGCAAACATTAACATCAATGGGCAGAAGAAGGTACGCATCATCAACTAACCTTCTTCTCTACACGCATCGGGCAGAGGCGGGAGGCAGCCAGTAGGAGCATACATGTTTGTTGTGCACATGGGAGCATACAAATTTGCCTTCTTCCCACAAAACAACAGTCACAACATAGTTGGAAGCTTTCTTTCTCTCCAAATTAACAAGATACGAAGTTCTATTGTGAGCATTCATCACTCACAGACTCGCCAAGTTCCCATCAGTTTAACATTCGTCTCGTACCAGTCAATAATACTGCAGCAATCAAATGAAAACCAGCAATAAGCACAACTGCGATCGAGGAGTTAGTTCCCCGAATTAGTTACTGACGAGGACAAAAAAAGTCTAGTGGACTCCGAGCTAGATGAATAGGATACTACTAACTTATTGAGTAGTGAGATTGATATGTTCCAGGTGAGATTAAATTAAGTTAGAGGAAAAGATCCATATTTTATCATGAAAGGAGCATAACAAAACATATCTCACAAATTGATACAAGTGTTAAACTTATGACTTGTGTTGCATCAGCATACATAAGATGACCACAATAGCAAGATCGTAGTGGCAAGAAGACCACCACCAAAGAACACCAGCTACATCACCGGCTCAATGGCCATAGCTCGAAAGCTAGTTCCTACAGCAGACACGGGAGGAAAGAGAGACCAGGGACTCACCTAACTAGTTGTAGCCAAGAAGGCAGTCATGGGAGCCTGAATCATCACACCGTCTACGGGATGCTGGATGGTCTTGGTGTCAAGCATCTTCAACTTGACAACCAACTCCACGTGGTCCTTGAGCATATCAAATCCCCTCAGACTGTAACAACCATGACTTCCATGGTTCTTCTTTGTCTACCAATGCTCTCCTGTAATATTCAAAGAAGCAAGTCAAATCTCTCGCAAATGGACACGACACAACATGATAGCATAAAAATATATTAGACTAATCAACGCATAGCCATGCAACAGGAAAATGGAACAATGAATATGTTTTGCTCAGAGTTTATGATCAGTTTAGGATTTATAATCAAGGAGGTTGGCCTTTTCCAAGAGCCACCTTACTCAGATACCGTCCTTGCAAGTAAAAAAAACTATAATGGAAACCATGGAAGGGTGTTTGCTCAGAATATATGATCAGTTTAGGATGTGTAATCAAGGAAGGAGGCCTTTTTAAAAAGCTAACCTTAGTGACATACCGTTGTGGTTCATCACAACAGACACACAAACAGACAAAGGTAAGAAAAAGTAGTCATACTTATGCAACCCATGAACCCACGAAATGCATGGTTTACATTTCAAGAAGGAAAGGATTCACAGCGAAAGATGAAATGACATTGTAGAGACCCACTGAAGGACATTGTGGATTGATGTTGAATTTAGATTTTCGCATGCTTTCTCAGAATATATGATCAGTTTAGGGTGTTAATCAAGGAAGGAGGCCTTTCCAAGAGCAACCTTACTCAGATGCCGTCCTTGTGATTCGTCACAGCAAACAAACAAGCACACAAAAGGTATGGAAACTAGTCATGCTCATGCTACCCGTAAACCCAGTCAAGTACATGGTTTACTATCAAGCAATAAAGGATGCAACAAAAGATCGGAAGACATTGTAAAATGAACCACTGAAGCAATTGCAGATGGCTGTTGAATTCATGTATGTATTATGTTTGCTCAGACTATATGATCAGTTTAGGTTGTATAATCAAGGAAGGAGGCCTTTTTCAAGAGCCAACTTACACATATACCGCCCCCGTGATTCACATTAATGCATACAAAAAGGCAGGAAAACTAGCAACGCTAATGCTACCTGTGAAACCAAGTGAAGTACATGGTTTACATTTCAAGCAAGAAAGGATGCACACCAAAAAAACGAACATTGTAAAGAAAACCAACTGAAGACATTGCAGATTGTGTTTGAATTCAATAAGAGACATCCCTGACCATCTAAGAAATACACAACACCTACACCAAACATGCCTTGCTATCATCAAAATGCCTAACTGCTACCAAGGCTCGATGGCCATGGGCACACAATACATACAAGAAAGCAGGAAAGAGCAACCGAATTGGCTTACCTATTCCAGATTTGAAGAACTAGCCACCGGGGGTGCCGCGCGGGAATGAGCGTCAGCACAAGCAGCGCTGCTTTGGCGATCAAACTCATGTTGGACAACATTGTCTCCACGGGACCACGCCATCATCCATGAAAGCACGCCCGGAAACAACTTTGCTCGGCAGTGCAGCCATGGTGGTTCTGTGCTGCGTGTACGCCGAACTTCTCAGCCATATGATCTGGGCCATACACAATGAGCACATCAACACCAGCGTCACTAAACAATATATTATGTAAAGCAACATGATTGCAACCTACCACAATACGATAAATTATGTTAAGACCAAGAATCCAGAGTTAGCTAATACTATTGTTCAAGGTAATAACTAGTGAAACCAAAATGCCATGCCAAAAAATTATTTCAAAAAACAAAATCATGTTCCTCTACAAGTTATGACATACACAGACTAGAAATTTTAAGTTAAAGAAATATCTCTTTGTCTGAACTAAAGAGATTGCCAGTCTTTTGTTTCAGATGACAGGATGTCAATCTGATCCAACTAAGCTTTGAAATGAGTCAGAGAAACCCCACAATGAACAATGAGCTAGGCACTATGATGCGGTCCAGCCGTCAGTAAAGAGATAGCTCAAACGGTCTACTCTGAACAGGAGAAAAATAGAATAGAACACCATAGGTTGACAGATAAAGATGACAAATAGTACTCCCGCTGTAATGAAATATAAGACTTTTAGTGATCTTAAAAAGTCTTATATTTCTTTACAGAGGGAGTACATCATTTTCTAAAAGAGCAAATATCCGGAATGCATACTCCACTATACCTGATTCATCACAAAGATCTATTCAAATTATGAAAGCTACACCTCATACGTCACTTAACTACCTAAACACTTTCTCCATTATTAGTGGTTCAGGTGCCAAGTGTAATTACTGAGCACTAACTCAAATACAAGTGTTGCACTAAACAACATGCAATGTGAAACTTCTATGGTCACAGAACTCAACCAATGTCGAACAGCTACCACGACTAGATGGTTGTGGGCAGTGGCGGAGCTTGAGCATAATCCAAGAGGGGGCCATTAGTTGAAGGGAAGCAAATTAATAGGAAGGAAGGGGCTAATCTCTAGTTTAAACACTGGTTAGGCCTAAAATAGAGCATATTCTTTAGACTTGGAAAAATTAAGGGGGGGGGGATTGCTCCTGTTGGACTACACCAAGCTCCGCCACTAGTTGTGGGGGCACCCAGAGCATAAGAAAAAACAGGGGAGAGGAACCAAAGTGGCTTACCTATGACGGAGTGTAAGAAGATGCAACCGCCAGAGGCGCCATGGGGGAGTGAGCCCCGACATAGGCAAAGCTGCTTCGCTGACCAAACTCATGCCAGACAGTGTCGTCTCCACACCATGGTTGCCAAAGGCATGCCCGACAACAACACTGCTTGGCAGCCCGGCCATGATGGTTCTGTACTTGTAGAGGAGGGAGGTTGTAGAGCTCCACTCTTATCGACGCCGAGCTTCTCAGGCATATAACCTGAGCCATACAGAATCAAAAAGGCGAGCACATCAACACCACACATAAAATATTCATCACTCCCTGCAAACTGGCCGATACTAGTATATTTTAAGTAGAACGAGCATAGTTTGGCTTATGTATGCACCTTGGAATTGGATGTTCTTCATGACATCAAGGTGCATGCCAGGTAGATCATGTCATCGAGGTCTGAAAAAGAACTAGGGTGCATCACAGTTATGTGTGGCGGGAATGCATCATTGTTAGCTTTATTGATCATCAAACAATATTTACATCGTTCCCTAAAAAACCAATATTTACATCGTAGCACATGAGATTACACATACTAAAGGTTATACATGAGAAAAATCATCAGAGAATCGAAACTTCCAGACGCCATGCCCTGGCCTATGATCAAAGCAGAGTAATGTGTTTTCTCTTCCCTTCTTTTTCAAGATGGTCAGTGATGTGAGTTGACCAAAGAATCTCTCCTTGCAATTAATTATGTAACACAAATTCAGTTTTCCCTTGCGTTGCCAGCTGATACTCAGACCTCAGAAGGTTCTGAATATTTGACATATCTGCAGCTAGCTTATCGATTTGTTCACCAAATAGTATTTGACAAACTAATCCTTCTTCTAAGTTCAAAGTGTTAGCACTGTCAAAAAACAAAACCATCCTTAATAAGTGAGTTATGAATTCCAAGGAGAAAATTGTGAAAAGCTTTTTCAAATAAGTAGCTTATGTTGTTTCCTCCTACTTACTCGGCACAACATGCACGTTTGCTTTCAGGATTGTAATAAGTTTAGAACAAATACCCTTTTTGGTATCTTAGAACAGATACTAGTAAAGTAGCTAGCATACATGGCACAACACCCATATTGATCAAGACAAATGCAGTCATTTTCCCAGCTAGCTAGTCCACCAATTGGCATTCATGTTTACTTAAACAACCTCTGTCAGTGGCACTCGAGATTGAGATGATGCATTTTTAAGGGGATTAAGACGATGGATAGTAGAGCTTGATCAGAGAAGTGAATACTAAGCTTGATGTATAAATTGTCAACACTGTCAAATCATGATCAGACAGTGAGACAGCTGCCATACTATCTAGTCGAGAAGAGACCGGCAACACAAATGCTAAGGATCGCCCACTGGGAGAAATAACAGAGTGATCGCTTAGGCAACGCTTTTGGTGAGGTAGCCCATAGTGGAAGCGCTGGAGCAGTTTTATGAAACTTCTGTCATTGGTTTGGGAAGTTTCCACCCAGTTTTGGAAAGCTTCCAGACGTTTTATCTTTTTATGTGTTTCTCTTTCCTGTTTTTCTAGCCTTCTCATCGTTTTTCTGTCTTTCCCTTTTCCCTTTTCCTTTTTTATTTCCCGTTTTTGCTTTTTCTTTATTATTGTTTCCTTTCCCTTTTAAAATTAATAAAAATATATTAAATCCATGTACTTTTATAAAATTCATGATTTTTTCGAAATTCTAATTCATGAACATTTTCTTAAATTTTGTAAATAATTTTTAAATCCGTTAATATTTTTTGAATTCATGACTTTTCCCCAAATTGGTGAACTTTTAGTACAAACATTCCTCAAATTCATGGGAGTTTTTTCAAATCCAGGAAGAAATTTTGAATTCATGAATATTTCTCACAAATCCATCAAATTTTTTAATTTGCAAACCATTTTCAATTTTGTCAAAATTTCTAAAAATTAATGATTTTATTAATCCATGAACATTTTACATGAATTCATAAATATTTTTAAAATTCATGTACTTTTTCCAAAACCACAAACATGTTTTCCAAATAGTTGAACATTTTTAATCTACTAACATTTTTTCATATCCATTAACACTTTATGAATTCATAAACAATTTTAATTCATGAGCATTTTATTCATTAACATTTTGAGAATTCATGAACATTTTTTCCAAATTCGGGAACAATTTTCTAATTTGTGAACATTGTTTCCAAATCTTTGAACACTTTTTAGTTCACTAGAATTTTTTCAAATTCATTATTTTTCCCAAATTCGCGAACATTTTTTTAATTCATGAATAGTTGTGTTCACAACTATTTTTCAAGTTTTCATGAATATTACTTTAATCGAGGAACATTTTTTAAAATTCCCTAGCATTTATTCGATTCCTAACTTTTTCAAAATATATGTATTGGGTAAAAAGTAAAAAAAAATATTTTTTTAGACAAACCAAACCCAAACTGCATGTATGCTGGGAACTATCGACCCATATGTGCGCTGATGGGCAGGCCCACGCCACCACGCCAGTGCCAACGTGTGTAGACGCCCACTTGATGTGTATCGCACTTAGTGATACATGTTAGCGCTCGTCACCCATGGAATTCCCTGTTTTTTAAGGGGTCGGAATTCCCTATATGACGCACATGGGAGCTCCTCCCAGCGCCTTTAGCGCCACTTCCCTTCTCTAGTGCTCAAACACTAGTCGGCTGTGCCTGGCCCTACAAGCATTGTCCCTTCATTCGCTAAAGGCACTTGGGTCACACTCTCCCTTTGTTCGCTTGGGTCTCACTCTCTGAAGCGCCTGATAAAACAAAGAGACCACTTAGTTGTACTCTCCATTCGTTCGCTTAGTGATGGTTTACTAGTCAGTTGTTGACCATTCAACCGTTGACTAGTCAACCATTGACTGTTGATCCAATTGACTTTTGTAAACAAAAATAAAAAAATGAGAGAAAAGTTGGTTTTGAAAAAAGGTTCATAAATTTGCAAAGCAAAGTTCACAAAATATGGAAAAAAATGACTACAAAGTTAGCAAAAAACTCAAAATAATTCATGGATTTGAAAAGGTTCTTGAAATTTTAAAAAAAAACCATGAAGTTGAGAAGTTCACAAATTTGCAAAAAGTTCATGAATTTGAAAAACTTTATGAATTTTGAAAATTTTAACTCATTTGAAAAGAACATAAAAAGACAAACGAAAAAGAAATAGAACAAAAAAGGGAAAAGCAAAAATAAAACAGAACAAAACCCAGTTTAGAAAAAAAATAGAAACAAAAAGGCAAATAAAAGGCTCGATGGGCCAGCCCATTAAGAATTGAAGGAAGGGAGGTGGATCCGTAAAGGGACTTCCTATTTGGTGCAGCACGCGGAAGACAAGCGCTATGTCTCGCTTATAGCGAGACCTAGCGTGCTCTCGCGAGAGGCGCCTCCCTAAATGGGCCAACCCAGGCGCCCGGGAGGCCACACCCTCGGTTTTATGTTTTTTTCAGGTTTTTTATTTTTTCTTCAACTTTTTTTCTATTGTTTCTTATTTTTTTATACTTGCAAATATTCTAAGTAAATATATTACAAATGCTATAACCGATATAATCTATGCGCATGCGGAATGCACACCCCTAGCTCCTTGCGCCGCTTTTAGGCCAGCCCATGTGGGTGCGTTGTGTCCTGCTTTTTCCATTTCATATTTTATTGCCTTTTCTTTCCCATTTTATTTTTTCTTCTATAAAATAGTTAATTATTCAGAAAAATCTAAAATTGGCTGATTAAAACAAATTCATGAATTTGAAAATGGGAAAACATGAAAAGAAAAATGAACAATGAAAGAAAAGAAAAGTATAAAACCTAAAAAAATAAAAATAAAACAGAAAACCGGCAAATAATCGTTTAGAAGAAAAAACAACCAGAAACCTTGCCCGAACAACACAAACTGGGCCGACCCACAACTCCCCGCGACCGTGCAAACTGGAATAAAATATTCTTGAAACTGGGCTAATTGGGCCGACCCATAACTTCCATCGATGTAGGCGACGCTACAGTATGTCTTGCGATAAACGAGATTTAGCATCGCTGATCTATTATGATTCACAATGGGCCAATTTATGTACAACAATTCGGTTGTGCGTGCTCTAATCATTTCTTTCCTCGCTACTGGGCCGTGCTCGAGAAGGGGGGAGGGTGAATTATGGTCCGTTAGTGTGTCCGTCAGCTTCCCGCAGCGTGCAATACACAAGGTCTAAATGTCTGGCTGGCTTAGAGCATCTCTAGCATTGCCAACCTGCAAAATGCGTTTACAGTTCGTTCAAAAACTGATTTGCGGGTCGACGCGGGCTGCGGCCGAGCAGACCCCGCATAGCCGACCCGTAAAAGAGCATATACGCAGAATATGCTCTTTTACGGGTCGGCTACGCGGGGTCTGCTCGGCCGCAACCTGTTGGGGAACGTAGTAATTTCAAAAAGTTTCCTACGCACATGCAAGATCATGGTGATGCATAGCAACGAGAGGGGAGAGTGTTGTCCACGTACCCTCGTAGACCGACAGCGGAAGCGTTATCACAGCGCGGTTGATGTAGTCGTACGTCTTCACGATCCGACCGATCAAGTACCGAACGCACGGCACCTCCGAAGTTCTACACACGTTCAGCTCGATGACGTCCCTCGAACTCCGATCCAGCCGAGTGTTGAGGGAGAGTTTCGTCAGCACGACGGCGTGGTGACGATGATGATGTTCCACCGACGCAGGGCTTCGCCTAAGCTCCGCGACGGTATTATCGAGGTGTAATCTGGTGAAGGGGGGCACCGCACACGGCTAAAATATCGTATATCAAGTGTGTTCTTAGGTGCCCCCCTGCCCCCGTATATAAAGGAGCAAGGGGGAGGCCGGCTGCCCTAGGCGCGCCAAGGAGAGAGGGGGAGTCCTCCTCCTAGTAGGAGTAGGACTCCCCTTTCCTAGTCCTACTAGGAAAGAAGGGGGGGAAGGAAAGAGAGGGAGAGGGAAAGGGGGCTGCGCCCCCCTCTCCTAGTCCAACTAGGATTCCCCTTGGGAGGGGGCGCGCCACCTCATGGCTGCTGCCCTCTCTCTCCCCTCAAGGCCCACCAAGGCCCAATACTTCCCCGGGGGGTTCCGGTAACCCTCCGGCACTCCGGTTTAATCCGAAACTTCTCCGGAACACTTCCGGTGTCCGAATATAGTCGTCCAATATATCAATCTTTACGTCTCGACCATTTCGAGACTCTTCGTCATGTCCGTGATCACATCCGGGACTCCGAACAACATACGTAATATAACTGTCATCGTAATATAACTGTCATCGTAACTTTAAGCGTGCGGACCCTTTGGGTTCGAGAACTATGTAGACATGACCGAGACACCTCTCCGGTCAATAACCAATACAGGGAACTGGATGCCCATATTGGCTCCCACATATTCTACGAAGATCTTTATCGGTCAGACCGCATAACAACATACGTTGTTCCCTTTGTCATCGGTATGTTACTTGCCCAAGATTCGATCGTCGGTATCTCGATACCTAGTTCAATCTCGTTACCGGCAAGTCTCTTTACTCGTTCCGTAATACATCATCTCGCAACTAACTCATTAGTCACAATGCTTGCAAGGCTTATAGTGATGTGCATTACTGAGTGGGCCCAGAGATACCTCTCCGACAATCGGAGTGACAAATCCTAATCTCGAAAAACGCCAACCCAACAAGTACCTTTGGAGACACCTGTAGAGCACCTTTATAATCACCCAGTTACGTTGTGACGGTTGGTAGCACACAAAGTGTTCCTCCGGTAAATGGGAGTTGCATAATCTCATAGTCATAGGAACATGTATAAGTCATGAAGAAAGCAATAGCAACATACTAAACGATCGGGTGCTAAGCTAACGTAATGGGTCATGTCAATCACGTCATTCTCCTAATGAGGTGATCCCGTTTAATCAAATGACAACTCATGTCTATGGCTAGGAAACATAAACATCTTTGATTAACGAGCTAGTCTAGTAGAGGCATACTAGTGACACTCTGTTTGTCTATGTATTCACACATGTATTATGTTTCCGGTTAATACAATTCTAGCATGAATAATAAACATTTATCATGATATAAGGAAATATATAATACTTTATTATTGCCTCTAGGGCATATTTCCTTCAGTCTCCCACTTGCACTAGAGTCAATAATCTAGATTACATAGTAATGATTCTTACACCCATGGAGTCTTGGTGCTGATCATGTTTTGCTCGTGGAAGAGGCTTAGTCAACGGGTCTGCAACATTCAGATCCGTATGTATCTTGCAAACTTCTATGTCTCCCACCTGGACTAAATCCCGGATGGAATTGAAGCGTCTTCTGATGTGCTTGGTTCTCTTGTGATATCTGGATTCCTTTGCTAAGGCAATTGCACCAGTATTATCACAAAAGATTTTCATTGGTCCCGATGTACTAGGTATGACACCTAGATCGGATATGAACTCCTTCATCCAGACTCTTTCATTCGCTGCTTCCGAAGCAGCTATGTATTCCGCTTCACACGTAGATCCCGCCACGACACTTTGCTTGGAACTGCACCAACTGACAGCTCCACCGTTCAATGTAAATACGTATCCGGTTTGCGATTTCGAATCGTCCGGATCAGTGTCAAAGCTTGCATCAACGTAACCCCTTACGATGAGCTCTTTGTCACCTCCATAAACGAGAAACATATCCTTAGTCCTTTTCAGGTATTTCAGGATGTTCTTGACCGCTGTCCAGTGATCCACTCCTGGATTACTTTGGTACCTCCCTGCTAAACTTATAGCAAGGGACACATCAGGTCTGGTACACAGCATTGCATACATGATAGAGCCTATGGCTGAAGCATAGGGAACATCTTTCATTTTCTCTCTATCTTTTGCAGTGGTCGGGCATTGAGTCTTACTCAATCTCACACCTTGTAGTACATGCAAGAACCCTTTCTTTGCTTGATCCATTTTGAACTTCTTCAAAACTTTGTCAAGGTATGTGCTTTGTGAAAGTCCAATTAAGCGTCTTGATCTATCTCTATAGATCTTAATGCCTAATATATATGCAGCTTCACCGAGGTCTTTCATTGAAAAACTCTTATTCAAGTATCCCTTTATGCTATCCAGAAATTCTATATCATTTCTGATCAGTAATATGTCATCCACATATAATATCAGAAATGCTATCGAGCTCCCACTCACTTTCTTGTAAATACAGGCTTCTCCAAAAGTCTGTATAAAACCAAATGCTTTGATCACACTATCAAAGCGTTTATTCCAACTCCGAGAGGCTTGCACCAGTCCATAAATGGATCGCTGGAGCTTGCACACTTTGTTAGCTCCCTTTGGATCGACAAAACCTTCTGGTTGCATCATATACAACTCTTCTTCCAGAAATCCATTCAGGAATGCAGTTTTGACATCCATATAATCATAAAATGCGGCTACTGCTAACATAATTCGGACAGACTTAAGCATCGCTACGGGTGAGAAGGTCTCATCGTAGTCAATCCCTTGAACTTGTCGAAAACCTTTCGCAACAAGTCGAGCTTTATAGACAGTAATATTACCATCAGCGTCAGTCTTCTTCTTGAAGATCCATTTGTTTTCAATGGCTTGCCGACCATCGGGCAAGTCAACCAAAGTCCATACTTTGTTTTCATACATGGATCCCATCTCGGATTTCATGGCTTCAAGCCATTTTGCGGAATCTGGGCTCACCATCGCTTCTTCATAGTTCGTAGGTTCGCCATGGTCTAGTAACATGACCTCCAGAACAGGATTACCGTACCACTCTGGTGCGGATCTTGATCTAGTTGACCTATGAAGTTCAGTAATAACTTGATCTGAAGTTTCATGATCATTATCATTAACTTCCTCACTATTTGGTGTAGGTGTCGCAGAAACTGATTTCTGTGATGATCTACTTTCCAATAAGGGAGCAGGTACAGTTACCTCATCAAGTTCTACTTTCCTCCCACTCACATCTTTCGAGAGAAACTCCTTCTCTAGAAAGGATCCATTCTTAGCAACGAATATCTTGCCTTCGGATCTGTGATAGAAGGTGTACCCAACAGTCTCCTTTGGGTATCCTATGAAGACACATTTCTCCGATTTAGGTTCGAGCTTATCAGGTTGAAGTTTATTCACATAAGCATCGCAACCCCAAACTTTAAGATACGACAACTTTGGTTTCTTGCCAAACCATAGTTCAAAAGGCGTCGTCTCAACGGATTTCGATGGTGTCCTATTTAGAGTGAATGCAGCCGTCTCTAAAGCATAACCCCAAAACGATAGCGGTAAATCAGTAAGAGACATCATAGATCGCACCATATCTAATAAAGTACGATTACGACGTTCGGACACACCATTACGCTGTGGTGTTCCGGGTGGCGTGAGTTGCGAAACTATTCCGCATTGTTTCAAATGTAGACCAAACTCGTAACTCAAATATTCTCCTCCACGATCAGATCGTAGGAATTTAATTTTCTTGTTACGATGATTTTCAACTTCACTCTGAAATTCTTTGAACTTTTCAAATGTTTCAGACTTATGTTTCATTAAGTAGATATACCCATATCTGCTCAAATCATCTGTGAAGGTGAGAAAATAACGATATCCGCCACGAGCCTCAATATTCATCGGACCACATACATCTGTATGTATGATTTCCAACAAATCTGTTGCTCTCTCCATAGTACCGGAGAACGGTGTTTTGGTCATCTTGCCCATAAGGCACGGTTCGCAAGTACCAAGTGATTCAAAATCAAGTGATTCCAAAATTCCATCAGTATGGAGTTTCTTCATGCGCTTTACACCGATATGACCCAAACGGCAGTGCCACAAATAAGTTGCACTGTCATTATTAACTCTGCATCTTTTGGCTTCAACATTATGAATATGTGTATCACTACTATCGCGATTCATTAAAAATAGACCACTCTTCAAGGGTGCATGACCATAAAAGATATTATTCATATAAATAGAACAACCATTATTCTCTGATTTAAATGAATAACCGTCTCGCATTAAAAAAGATCCAGATATAATGTTCATGCTCAATGCTGTCACCAAATAACAATTATTTAGGTCTAATATTAATCCCGAAGGTAAATGTAGAGGTAGTGTGCCGACGGCGATCACATCGACTTTGGAACCATTTCCCACGCGCATCATCACCTCGTCCTTAGCCAATCTTCGCTCAATCCGTAGCCCCTGTTTCGAGTTGCAAATATTAGTAACAGAACCAGTATCAAATACCCAGGTGCTACTACGAGCATTGGTAAGGTACACATTAATAACATGTATATCAGATATACCTTTGTTAACCTTGCCATCCTTCTTTTCCGCCAAATACTTGGGGCAGTTCCGCTTCCAGTGACCAGGTTGCTTGCAGTAGAAGCACTCAGTTTCAGGCTTAGGTCCAGACTTGGGTTTCTTCTCCTGAACAACAACTTGCTTGCTATTCTTCTTGAAGTTCCCTTTCTTCTTCCCTTTGCCCTTTTTCTTGAAACTAGTGGTTTTACTGACCATCAACACTTGATGCTCCTTTTTGATTTCTACCTCCGCTGCCTTTAGCATTGCGAAGAGCTCGGGAATAGTCTTATTCATCCCTTGCATGTTATAGTTCATCACGAAGCTCTTGTAGCTTGGTGGCAGTGATTGAAGAATTCTGTCAATGACGCAATCATCCGGAAGTTGAACTCCCAGTTGAATCAAGTGATTATTATACCCAGACATTCTGAGTATATGCTCACTGACAGAACTATTCTCTTCCATCTTGCAGCTATAGAACTTATTGGAGACTTCATATCTCTCAATCCGGGCATTTGCTTGAAATATTAACTTCAACTCCTGGAACATCTCATATGCTCCATGACGTTCAAAACGTCATTGAAGTCCCGGTTCTAAGCCGTAAAGCATGGCACACTGAACTATTGAGTAGTCATCAGCTTTGCTTTGCCAGACGTTCATAACTTCTGGCGTAGCTCTTGCAGGAGGCCTGGCACCTAGCGGTGCTTCCAGGACGTAATTCTTCTGTGCAGCAATGAGGATAATCCTCAAGTTACGGACCCAGTCTGTGTAATTGCTACCATCATCTTTCAACTTAGCTTTCTCAAGGAACGCATTAAAATTCAACGGAACAACAGCACGGGCCATTTATCTACAATTAACATAGACAAGCAAGATACTACCAGGTACTAAGTTCATGATAAATTTAAGTTCAATTAATCATATTACTTAAGAACTCCCACTTAGATAGACATCTCTCTAATCATCTAAGTGATTACGTGATCCAAAGCAACTAAACCATGTCCGATCATCACGTGAGATGGAGTAGTTTCAATGGTGAACATCACTATGTTGATCATATCTACTATATGATTCACGCTCGACCTTTCGGTCTCTGTGTTCCGAGGCCATATCTGTACATATGCTAGGCTCGTCAAGTTTAACCTGAGTATTCCGTGTGTGCAACTGTTTTGCACCCGTTGTATTTGAACGTAGAGCTTATCACACCCGATCATCACGTGGTGTCTCAGCACGAAGAACTTTTGCAACGGTGCATACTCAGGGAGACCACTTTTATCTTGAAATTTTAGTGAGAGATCATCTTATAATGCTACCGTCAATCAAAGCAAGATAAGATGCATAAAGGATTAACATCACATGCAATCAATATAAGTGATATGATATGGCCATCATCATCTTGTGCTTATGATCTCCATCCCCGAAGCACCGTGCTCGTGATCTCCATCTCCGAAGCACCGTCATGATCACCATCGTCACCGGCGCGACACCTTGATCTCCATCGTAGTATCGTTGTCGTCTCGCCAAATAATTGCTTTTACGACTATCGCTACCGCTTAGTGATAAAGTAAAACTATTACATGGTGATAGCATCTCATACAATAAAGCGACAACCATATGGCTCCTGCCAGTTGCCGATAACTCGGTTACAAAACATGATCATCTCATACAACAAATTATATCACATCATGTCTTGACCATATCACATCACAACATGCCCTGCAAAAACAAGTTAGACGTCCTCTACTTTGTTGTTGCAAGTTTTACGTGGCTGCTACGGGCTTAGCAAGAACCATTCTTACCTACGCATCAAAACCACAACGATAGTTTGTCAAGTTGGTGCTGTTTTAACCTTCGCAAGGACCGGGCGTAGCCACACTCGGTTCAACTAAAGTGAGAGAGACAGACACCCGCCAGTCACCTTTAAGCAACGAGTGCTCCGAACGGTGAAACCAGTATCGCGTAAGCGTACGCGTAATGTCGGTCCGGGCCGCTTCATCTCACAATACCGCTGAACCAAAGTATGACATGCTGGTAAGCAGTATGACTTATATCGCCCACAACTCACTTGTGTTCTACTCGTGCATAGCATCAACGCATAAAACCAGGCTCTGATACCACTGTTGGGGAACGTAGTAATTTCAAAAAATTTCCTACGCACACGCAAGATCATGGTGATGCATAGCAACGAGTGGGGAGAGTGTTGTCCACGTACCCTCGTAGACCGACAGCGGAAGCATTATCACAACGCGGTTGATGTAGTCGTACGTCTTCACGATCCGACCGATCAAGTACCGAACGCACGGCACCTCCGAAGTTCTACACACGTTCAGCTCGATGACGTCCCTCGAACTCCGATCCAGCCGAGTGTTGAGGGAGAGTTTCGTCAGCACGACGGCGTGGTGACGACGATGATGTTCCACCGACGCAGGGCTTCGCCTAAGCTCCGTGACGGTATTATCGAGGTGTAATCTGGTGAAGGGGGGCACCGCACACGGCTAAAATATCGTATATCAAGTGTGTTCTTAGGTGCCCCCCTGCCCCCGTATATAAAGGAGCAAGGGGGAGGCCGGCTGCCCTAGGCGCGCCAACGAGAGAGGGGGAGTCCTCCTCCTAGTAGGAGTAGGACTCCCCTTTCCTAGTCCTACTAGGAAAGAAGGGGGGGAAGGAAAGAGAGGGAGAGGGAGAGGGAAAGGGGGCTGCGCCCCCCTCTCCTAGTCCAACTAGGATTCCCCTTGGGAGGGGGCGTGCCACCTCATGGCTACTGCCCTCTTTCTCCCCTCAAGGCCCACCAAGGCCCAATACTTCCCTGGGGGGTTCCGGTAACCCTCCGGCACTCCGGTTTAATCCGAAACTTCTCCGGAACACTTCCGGTGTCCGAATATAGTCGTCCAATATATCAATCTTTACGTCTCGACCATTTCGAGACTCTTCGTCATGTCCGTGATCACATCCGGGACTCCGAACAACCTTCAGTACATCAAATCACATAAACTCATAATATAACTGTCATCGTAACTTTAAGCGTGCGGACCCTTTGGGTTCGAGAACTATGTAGACATGACCGAGACACCTCTCCGGTCAATAACCAATACAGGGAACTGGATGCCCATATTGGCTCCCACATATTCTACGAAGATCTTTATCGGTCAGACCGCATAACAACATACGTTGTTCCCTTTGTCATCGGTATGTTACTTGCCCAAGATTCGATCGTCGGTATCTCGATACCTAGTTCAATCTCGTTACCGGCAAGTCTCTTTACTCGTTCCGTAATACATCATCTCGCAACTAACTCATTAGTCACAATGCTTGCAAGGCTTATAGTGATGTGCATTACTGAGTGGGCCCAGAGATACCTCTCCGACAATCGGAGTGACAAATCCTAATCTCGAAAAACGCCAACCCAACAAGTACCTTTGGAGACACCTGTAGAGCACCTTTATAATCACCCAGTTACGTTGTGACGGTTGGTAGCACACAAAGTGTTCCTCCGGTAAATGGGAGTTGCATAATCTCATAGTCATAGGAACATGTATAAGTCATGAAGAAAGCAATAGCAACATACTAAACGATCGGGTGCTAAGCTAACGTAATGGGTCATGTCAATCACGTCATTCTCCTAATGAGGTGATCCCGTTTAATCAAATGACAACTCATGTCTATGGCTAGGAAACATAAACATCTTTGATTAACGAGCTAGTCTAGTAGAGGCATACTAGTGACACTCTGTTTGTCTATGTATTCACACATGTATTATGTTTCCGGTTAATACAATTCTAGCATGAATAATAAACATTTATCATGATATAAGGAAATATATAATACTTTATTATTGCCTCTAGGGCATATTTCCTTCACAACCCTCGTCGACCCGTAAACCGAAAATCCCCGATAAGCGAAATTAACAGCGATTCCGACAATTGAGTTCAAATTCGAACAATAAAACATAGTTCGCGCGCTTGGTGTCCACTTCATCTTCACCACCGTGATCATCCATGCCACCCTCCATTTCATTGTAATCGAAATCAGCGAACGGGGCTTGATTGATGTCGACGGCGTTGGTGTTCAACAAGTTGACGAACTCGGCAATGCCATTGCTCGAACCACCGCTACAGTGAGTGACATCAAGTCACGAGCTACCACAATGGCGAAAAGCGAAGCAAGTAGAAGGGATCGAAGATGCATACCTTCCGGCCATTTCATCGAACACCTCACCTGCGGTGGAAGCAACGGCGTTGAACGACATCGTCGGGGAACCTCTTTGCCGGGGCGGAGGGAGTGAATGAAGGCGCCGGCCTTTTCGTAGGAACCTTCTTGCGCTTCACGCCCGAAACCTTGCCCACCTTCTCCGCCGGCGGCCGGGCAGATCGCGCAGTGGCGGCGGCCCCCGGCGCGCGTGCCTTCCCTGCGAGGCCATCCGAATTTCCGCCCTGCACGACCACGTTGCCCTGCCGCTTGCGGGCAGGCGCGGTGGTGCCTTGAGCGACGGCGGGGGCGACATGACGGGCGACGAGACCCGCCGGAGGGGATTGCGCGTGCGTGACCTCCACGGTGACGGGGACGGCTGGGAGGCTTCCATGGCGGCGAAGAATGGCCGGGGAAGATGGACCGGAGCGAGCGGTGGCGGGGCAATGGCAGCCGAGGTGGGGAGGGGGGGGGAGCGGGAACGGCCGCGCGGAAATTCCCCTCGCGCCAAATCTCGCTGCGGATAGGGGCGAGCTCGGATCGGCCTCCCACCCCGTGAATCTAAAGGTTGAGGGCGAACTTTTGCCGCGCCCCGCAAATTTTTTTACTGGTCGGACACGTTTGCGGGGTCTGATCGAGCAACATTTTCCGCGTGGACCCGTATTTTGGCGGTTATTTTGCGGGTCGCGGCATTATAAGGGATCTGCTAGAGATGCTCTTAGCTCCTCCGACAAGATAGAGCTCCGCCCTCAGCTAGGGTTCCATAGCCTTAGCCGCCACGAATTTCACCAGTTGCCCTCATCTACAGCCGTCATGTTGCGAGGTGAGGTGTACCTTACGACTGAAGTTATATGGATTAACTCCTTACTTAAGGGGTCGAGGGTTTCACAACTGCGGCCACCTATCCTTTGTTGCGATAATTTGGGGGCTACACATCTCACAACTAATCTATTTTTTCATGCTCGTACAAAAACATATTGAAGTTGATTTCCACTTTACACATGAGAAGGTTGCACTTGATGGCAGGTTTGTCTACTCCGTAGATCTAATGGCGGGTGCATTCACAAAGCCGTCGACTAAGGTGATGCAAGAACGCCTAAGGCACAATCTCAACCTAGTTTTACCCGATTAAGCTTGATGGGGAGTATTATTTATAAATACACTATTGATTGTAATTGATTTCATTAGATCACATTGATTGTAGTTGATTGTATACATGATGTACAAGATAAGAATGATACAAAGAGAGGAGAGACCGTAGGGGCTATTCATGGCAAATTACATCTTGAATGGTTGTTATCCTACATTTCCCTCATATTGCAATCCGAGAGAACATTTTGGCCCTTGTAGAGATTGTAAGTCCATCCCTGGTAGTCCACTCTTCATCGATCAACAGTAGTTCTGGACCTAAAATTGTTCAGATAGGTAGATATTTTCATCAAATCTACAGGTATGAACAACCTAGTGTGCTTACTATCCTTGTCATAGTTCCGGTTTCTTGGGTGTAGTTCTACACCTTAATTACTAGCAACTATTGTCGGTACCTGGCAACTATTGTAGGTACCTCCAGTGCGACCGCCTCACAGTCACGTCCGCCCTCGTTGCGAGGCCTCCCCAGCCGCGCCCCCTTCCTGCCACGTCCGCCCTCGTCGTCGGGCCTCCTCCACTGCCGCCCCCTAGTAGCCATGGCTTCCTCCGCCAACAGCGGGGCCATGACACCGCCGCCGCGAGCCGACTCCTCCTCCTCCGAGGCCGCTGCCGCTCCCTCCTCCACCTCGCGCTCAAGCAGTGTACAGGTAAGTAATGTTTATAAATTGTAGTTGAATATTAGTACTAGATTCACAGATGTATAGATTATAGTTGAATATTATTGTTAATATATTTGTAGATTCACATATTTATAAATTGTAGTTGATGCCTAATATATTTACAACAACAACGACAACAAAGCCTTTAGTCTCAAACAGGTTAGGGTCCCATCCAGAACCCATCATAGTTACATCATACTAGTAGAGCGAAGGAAGAATGACAGTTCAATAACCAGACCAAAAGTGGAACATGGAGACTAAATAAGCACATAATAACATCACTGGAACATGGAGTACTCATCCTTATGTACCGTTTTCACCAGTTGGTGTACTACATACAGGATGAGAAAATGTTTCTGTACCAGTGTAAGTCATAATAGCATCGTTGTCATCGAAAATCCTAAAGGTTCCACAACCAACATGCAGGTCTTGTACGACCAATAGCCCGAGGACAGACATCAAGCGATCTCACTTGTACTTTATTATTCTTGAGATCAACTTTCCTAAAGCCGGTAGATTGAGTGTATTTGGTTGATGTATAATATATTTACATATTGGTAGCCTTTTGTTCTATTCATGTCTTATCCGTATGAATATTCACATGCATATTTATTTGGAGTGCTCCAACAATACAGGGCTTCAAAAGAGTGTAGAAAATATCATGAAACGTTGATTAATTTCCATTTCACGAGATTTCATACACTCAATGTTTACTTTTTTAGCGCAAGTCATGCCCAATCTTTCTGCCCATTCATAGCCTTTACATAATTGACATCCTTCTAGTATATCTATGTCTTATCCGTATGAATATTCACCTAACTTGAACGTAGGTAATGAACGAAGGATGCCACTTCTGTGGCGACAGGAGGCTAGGTGCATGTTTCAAAGTTCACCTAACTTGCAATGAGATATGTGTCGATCTTCACGAGGACTTTATGGAGTGGGCGGTATGTTCCATTTAATTAGTGTTATAGCTTGTGGTTTGGTTAATTTCCATTTCGCCCACAGTTGTCTAATTTATGTTTTCTTTTTTATCATGCTTAGCGTATCCCTTGTTGGGGAAGGGAGGAGTTCATGCGTGTGGCCAACCTGGCCATCGATGAGGACTGGACAATTCAGTTCGACATGATGTTGTTCAAAAATGGCATTCCCTTGACCCTCACTCTCACACCAACAAGGGAGGAAGAACATATTTCCATGGTCAAAATTGGATTGACATTGCCACACAATTCGGGATGCAAGGTGGCAAGTCGTTCTTACTTTTTCTTCACGAATTTGAGGGTCATGCGGGCGGCAACAAAATCTATCTGTGGTACGATGTCCAACAATCACCGTAGTACGTACTTTCAGTGGTGATCAGGATGTCGTATATATATGTACTGCTTTCTGGGACTAGATATAGCACTTTATTGAACATATATGTTGTATGCACTTATTTTTATTGGACTGCGTAAGTACTAAATATTATTACTTTATGTTTTAATAATATTATTGCTTGATAACAATTAGCTAGTGGTTTAACCTATGCTACAATATGTATCGTAATTTTTTATCGCAACATATTGCAAATTATGATCTTACATTCATGCAAAACACAGACGTGGCTGAATATTTAATTTGCCTAGCAAAGCTTTCAGTGGCAGGCACTGGAACAGGCCCACCACTGCTTCAAAGTAAAGCACTGGCGGGCAAGTCTGTCCGCCCACCAATGCACACTATCTACCAGTAGCGGGCGGGCGCCAGCCACTGATGCAGTTATGGAAGTGGCGGGAGGTTGGTGGTGGGCGGCCCTGGGAGCCTGACCCGCCACTACTGGCATTTTTGCGCCCGCTACTGCTAGGCATTCCTGCAGTAGTGTTGAAGGAAATATGCCCTAGAGGCAATAATAAAGTTATTATTTATTTCCTTATATCATAATAAATGTTTATTATTCATGCTAGAATTGTATTAACCGGAAACATAATACATGTGTGAATACATAGACAAACAGAGTGTCACTAGTATGCCTCTACTTGACTAGCTCGTTAATTAAAGATGGTTATGTTTCCTAACCATAGACATGAGTTGTCATTTGATTAACGGGATCACATAATTAGGAGAATGATGTGACTGACTTGACCCATTCTGTTAGCTTAGCACTTGATCGTTTAGTATGTTGCTATTGCTTTCTTCATGACTTATACATGTTCCTATGACTATGAGATTATGCAACTCCCGTTTACCGGAGGAACACTTTGTGTGCTATCAAACGTCACAACGTAACTGGGTGATTATAAAGGTGCTCTACAGGTGTCTCTGAAGGTACTTGTTGGGTTGGCGTATTTCGAGATTAGGATTTGTCACTCCGATTGTCGGAGAGGTATCTCTGGGCCCACTCAGTAATGCACATCACTATAAGCCTTGCAAGCATTATAACTAATGAGTTAGTTGCGGGATGATGTATTACGGAACAAGTAAAGAGACTTGCCGGTAACGAGATTGAACTAGGTATTGAGATACCGACGATCGAATCTCGGGCAAGTAACATACCGATGACAAAGGGAACAACGTATGTTGTTATGCGGTCTGACCTATAAAGATCTTCGTAGAATATGTGGGAGCCAATATCAGCATCCAGGTTCCGCTATTGGTTATTGACCGGAGACGTGTCTCGGTCATGTCTACATAGTTCTCGAACCCGTAGGGTCCGCACGCTTAAAGTTTCGATGACAGTTATATTATGAGTTTATATGTTTTGATGTACCGAAGGTTGTTCGGAGTCCCGGATGTGATCACGGACATGACGAGGAGTCTCAAAATGGTCGAGACATGAAGATTGATATATTGGAAGCCTATATTTGGATATCGGAAGTGTTCCGGGTGAAATCGGGATTTTACCGGAGTACCTGAGGGGTTACCGGAACCCCCCGGGGGTTAATGGGCCATAGTGGGCCTTAGTGGAGATGAGGAGAGGCGGCCAGGGCAAGGGCCATGCGCCCCTCCCCCCTAGTCCGAATAGGACAAGGAGAGGGGGGCGGCGCCCCCCCTTTCCTTCCTCTCCTCCACCTCTTTCCCCCTTCTCCTATTCCAACAAGGAAGGGAGGGAGTCCTACTCCCGGTGGGAGTAGGACTCCTCCTGGCGCGCCTCCTCCTTGGCCGGCCGCACCTCCCCCCTTGCTCCTTTATATATGGGGGCAGGGGGGCACCCCAAGGACAGAACAATTGATCGTTTGATCTTTTAGCCGTGTGCGGTGCCCCCCTCCACCATAGTCCACCTCGATAATACTGTGGCGGTGCTTAGGCGAAGCCCTGCGTCGGTAGAACATCATCATCGTCACCACACCGTCGTGCTGACAAAACTCTCCCTCAACACTCGGCTGGATCGGAGTTCGAGGGACGTCATCGGACTGAACGTGTGCTGAACTCGTGAAGACGTACGAATACATCAACCGCGTTGTGCTAACGCTTCCGCTTTCGGTCTACGAGGGTACGTGGACAACACTCTCCCCTCTCGTTGCTATGCATCACCATGATCCTATGTGTGCGTAGGAATTTTTTTGAAATTACTACGTTCCCCAACAAGTGTGATCTCAAGGGCTCGCAGGCACCCGTTTACATCGTCCCCATCTGGGCTTGGCACGTCCGCGGAGATGGGTTCAGTGGCGACGCATAGAGCCCGCACCACTCTTTCCATCTAGTTTTGAATCATTTTTGCCCCTTGCTTAGCTTCTACATGTGCTCCATCTTGCGGTACGACGTCGAGTTCCAGAAGAAGCTGGCGGTACTGGCTTGAAACTTTTGAGTTTGAGGATGAAGCGGCGCGTGCCTACAACATCGCGATCGTCCTGTCACGCTTGAAGCTCAACTTCCCGAAGGTGCAGTCCCGGGTCAAGGTGGAGTTCGTTGGGCCGCCGGTGACAATTGTGTCCCAACCGGCCAAGCCGGAGACCCGTATTATTTCCGACGAGCGAGTGAACAACTAGGAGACTAATGAGCAGAGGATGGTGAGGTCGTGGGGGAGCACCTCTAGTATGTCAAGTACAAGGCAGAGTGGTACTGGAAGAGGGACCAGGAGCTCGAGAAACATAAGAATGATGATGAGACAGGGCCTTCCTGACCAAGGTCGGGTCTGACGAGGGTTCCGACATTGACTAGACGAACTTGACCGTGAGGGTTCCGACAAAGAATAAGACGAAGTAGTTTAGTTTGTTTGGATGTTTGTAGTAGTTTGAATGTTTGTACTAATTTTAGTTAGAATGTTTGGATGTTCGTATGTTTAAACTTTGCCATGTTTAAGTTTGAATCGAAGTTTGTAGTTGCAAAAACAAAAAAGAAGTTTCAATGTTTCGGTGCCCTATTTTAGGGCAGTTGTTGGAGACGTCACTTTTTCATGCCAAAAAATGCAATTTTTTGTACCCTAAAGTTGGCTCCGGCTGTTTTTTGCTTCCCTAAAATAGGTTAGCTGTTGGAGATGCTGTCACAAAGTAAAATATGTAACCTTGATTAGGTTAAGGAGTATGACATATAACGTAGGATTCGTTAGTAGAAAGACCCTTATAGGTGTAGTAAGTTAGTGGTGTGGCTCACAATTTGAAGCTGCTCGTATTTTCAGAAAGGGAAACGATTCAATACGGCTGTCCGGCCGAAGCTTCAACCGGCCGAGCACGTGTCGTCGGATGCAGGCAGATCCTGCGGTGCCTGCCTGTTCTAGCGATTGTATAGGGAGCCACGTGGCCCCACACACTTCCACCCTAATCTGCTCAGCGGTAGTTGCCATCCATTTGTTTTTTCTCTTTTCTTACCCAAAACGCCATCTCTTCTTCCCCAACACTCCCGCAACCCACACCGCACACCATGGATTTGAGAGCTGCAACAGTGTCCAAGGAGGGGAATACAGCCATAAACGGCGAGCTTGGTGGCCACAGGTGGCGAGGACGGGGCAGGGTTTTCTCTGAACGCCCCATGTCATGGTTTTTGCTACATGCTACAACTAGCATCACAAAATGCTACAACCGGTTCCCACGCTGCTACAACCGGCACTGCATTTTGCTTCATTGCGCAAAAACGGTGTCGCGGTGTTTTGCTACAATCGAGTCTCGTTTTGCTTCCATTGCGCAACAGCATCGTGATTTTTACTACAACTAGCATCACGCCCTGCTACATCCAATGTCGTGCTTTGCTACATCCAGCAGCACGGCGAGCTGCAGCCGGCAATGCAGCTACATGTGATGGCTTAGCGGCGAGGAATATTTCGCTGGAACTGGGGCTCAAATTTGTGGAACCAGCGAGCCGAATTGCTGCGGCGGTGAGTGGTGGCGACAATGACAAGTTTATTTTGTTGCAACCATAGTCGGCGTTTGCTACGACCGGCGGGAGGTTTTGCTGCAACTAGCAACCTAGGGAGGTACACCGCGAGCTTGTCTATGGGCGCTGCGGCTGGCGACCGCCGCAGCAGGAGTTGCGCCCGTCGTTAATCGGAGTTGCGACCGTCACCATTTTTTTGCCCGCAACCAACGGGTGCACAGTGTTGCATCCGCGGAGCTGACGAGAAACACATGGGAGGCGGCGACCACCGGCGAGGGCGGCGACCGGCGTTGCGGACGGTGAACCGGCGGCGTGGGAGGTGGTGCTTCGAGGTTAGTCGTTCTCCCGTTCATGGCGAGTGCCGGCGGCGCCGCTGCTCCTTTTCTGGCTTCGTCAGATTTGTTTTTTTTAAGAAAAAAACAACATGAGAAGCCCCGATCCAACGACAATATGTGCACGCATCGAACGCCTGTGTGGTGATCAGCCCAAATTTAGGCGGTTAGCACTGGCCTTTCAGAAAATACCAGCGGCGTCTGAAAAAAAGGCATATGCCACTGTTAGCAGGCATTGTCTGGCGTTCAAGCTATGGGACATGCCACTGGTATTTAGCAAAATATCACTGGCATTCCAACGTATATTTTATACTGAGTACTAGAGTAAAAAACGCCGCGAGCATATCAAGCGCGAGATGCGGATCGTACGGCACAGGTCGTTCATCTTTGACGCTAAAAATATACGTTTCCCCACCTAACTTTCTCCTACAACTATTCAAGTACTAATGTCCATATACAGTTTACTAGTTATATACTTTCTCTGCAAAGAAATATAAGATCGTTTAGACCACTATTTTAGTGATCTAAATGGAAAGTACTATTATAAATCTCACATTAATCTGTTTGTTATGCTTTTGTACGTTGTGAAGCCTGAAAAGAGCCCATGCACCAAATTGCTTAGCCAATTAGCGGTCACTGTAACTTTGCTCAATTGTTTGACGAAACCAAGCATGCGCGCAGACGCGGAGCCGCGCCTTGTACCCAGCGGCGGCGCCAGAAATTAGGCAAGCCTTCGTTCACTGTACCTTACTGTAGCATTATACGTACAATAATCGCTACAATCAACGAAGCAAACAACCATCACGCCCCAGGCAACCACCCGGGCTTCCTGGGGCCTGTCTCCGCCACTGCCAGCGGCGGCGCCAGGAATTAGGCAAGCCCCAGGCAGCCTTCGTTCACTGTAGCTTACTGTAGCATTATACGTACAATAATCGCTACAGTCAACAAAGCAAACAACCATCACGCCCCAGGCAGCCGCCCGGGCTGTGTGGGGCCTGTCTCCGCCACTGCTTGTACCAACGACCCTGACTTATATATATTTTATGGCCTGATCGGTGTAAAACATAAGATTTGGCAACTGCTCGACACCTCAAGGGGGTGCGGCTATCTCATTATATGTAAGTATCAAAGGGTACAATATACAAGTCTACGTATAAACAAGTCTACGTATACAGATACAGTCTAGCACCCTCCCTCAATCTTAACTGTGGCATGAAGTACAAACTAAGTTAAGATTGCGCCTGCAGCCTACAAACTGTGGTTGTGGAAGAGGCTTTGTGAAGATGTCAGCAAGTTGATCCTTTGATGAGATGAACTTGATGCTAAGTAGCTTCTGTGCAACACGTTCTCGAACGAAGTGATAGTCAACCTCAATGTGTTTTGTCCGAGCATGAAACACCGGATTAGATGACAAATATGTAGCACCAATGTTATCACACCAAAGTACCGGAGGATGAGCTGAAGAGACTCTCAACCCTCTCAACAAGGACTGAATCCAAATGATCTCAGCAGTCGCATCAACCACTGCTTTGTACTCAGCTTCCGTACTGCTGCGAGACACCGTAGCCTGCTTGCAAGCATTCCAAGCAATCAAGTTAGAACCAAGAAACACTGCATACCCCCCCCCCCCCCCCCGTGGATCGCCGGTCATCAGGACTACCAACCCAGTCTGCATCTGAAAAGGCTGAGATCTCATAAGACGACGCAGGTTGGAGGAGCAAACCATAAGAAGCAGTGAGACAGATATAACGCAGGATACGCTTCACAGCTGACCAATGAGATGTCCTCGGTGCATGGAGAAACTGACAGACACGGTTGACTGCGTAAGAGACATCTGGTCTAGTGATAGTAAGATACTGCAGAACTCCAACAAGACTGCGGTATTCAGTAGCATCATTAGGTGAAAGAGGGTCTCCATCAAGAGTAGACAACCGATCAGTGGCAGACATCGGAGTACTGGCAGGTTTACACTTCAGCATGCCGGCACGACGCAACAAGTCCAGAGAATACTTCTTCTGAGTAAGAGTTAACCCAGCAGAAGAGCGTGAAACCTCCAGTCCAAGGAAGAAGCGCAGAGCACCTAGATCCTTGACAGCAAAATCACCACTCAAAGCAGCCATTAGACGATCTGCAGCAGCATCTGAGGAGCTGATGACTATGATATCGTCAACATAGACCAGTAAATACATCGTAACCTCAGGTCGCTGAAGAAGAAACAGCGATGTGTCAGCAGTGGAGGGAATAAACCCAAGCACGCGCAGAACATAGCCGAGACGTGCATGCCATGCACGGGGAGCCTGCTTGAGCCCATAGAGCACCTTAACAAGACGACAGAGATGGTGAGGATGTGCAGAATCCACAAACCCTGGCGGCTGACGCATATAAACCTCCTCCTCCAGGACGCCATGCAAGAAAGCATTCTGCACATCAAGTTGACGAAGAAACCATCCTCAAGTAACAACAAGAGACAGCAGCAAACGAATGGTAGTGGGCTTGATAACTGGACTGAATGTGTCTTCATAATCAAGACCATACCTCTGTTTGAAACCCTTAGCAACTAGCCTTGCTTTGTAGTTTTCAATGGAGCCATCAGCATGTCTCTTGACTTTAAACACCCATTTAGAATCAATGATGTTGATCCCAGATACTGGAGGAACAAGCTGCCAAGTGTCATTCTTCAGCAACGCCTGAAACTCCTATTCCATCGCGGCACGCCAGTGAGGAATGCTCAGTGCAGCCTGAAAGTGGCGAGGCTCAGCAGTAGGATCCTCAGCAGCATGAGCCATGCAAGTGGCGAGCCACGCGACAGTCCCATCGGTACGGATCTTTGGCTGGAAAACCCCTGTCTGGCTGCGTGTGCGAGGTCGAGGAGCAGCAGCAGGTGGTTGCAACGCCGGGCTCGACGCAGGCGACGACAGAGGCGATGCCGAGCCACCCGGACTCGCACCAGAGCCTGCTGGCACCGGAGAGACAGGCGGTGTTGGGCCCTGCGAGGCCGGCCCATCAGGAGCCGGAGCCGGCTCAGGCGAGGCAGTCCCTGGGCGAGGCGAGGAAGCGGCCGGCCCAGGAGAGGCCACCACCGAGGCAGGCGCGGGGGACGCCCGCGAGGCAGGCGCGTGGGACGCCCGCGAGGTAGGCGAGGGCGATGCCCGCGAGGCGGCTGCGGGTGCAGCTCCCGCGGGTTGATGGGTGCCGCCCGGTATGCATGCCCCATGCATGAGATCGACGTCCAGATCCGGGGCATCCGTCGATTCCTGTTCCTCAAGGAGCTCAAGACGAGCACCACGTCCAACACCTGCAACATGGTTAGGAAGCAACACAGGAGCATTTGCAACATCCACAAATTGATCAGGCGAAGGTGTAGTAGAATAAACGTCTGGCAGAGGGGTGATAGGGTTGTTCGGAAGAGCATGAAAGGGGAACACATTCTCATCAAATACAACGTCACGAGAAATGTAGACGCGATTGGTGGGAACATGTAGGCATTTGTACCCTTTGTGAAGGGAACTATACCCAAGGAAAACACACTTTTTTGACCGAAACTCTAGCTTATGTTTGTTATACGGACGCAAATGAGGCCAACATGCACACCCGAAGACTTTGAGAAAGGTGTAGTCTGGGATTTCATTGAGCAAGAGTTCAAGTGGAGTTTTCATATTCAGTAGTCGTGAGGGCAGCCTATTAATCAAAAAACAGGCAGTGGAGAAAGCATCACTCTGCAACCTAAAAGGAACGGAGGCATGAGCTAATAAAGTAATGCCAGTTTCTACAAGATGACGATGCTTACGTTCAGCTGTCCCATTCTGCTGATGTGTATGAGGACAAGACACACGATGTGTGATCCAAGTTTGTTAAAAAACGAGTTGAGGTTGTAATATTCACCCCCACAGTCGGTTTGAACATGAATAATTTTCTGGCTAAGGAGACGCTCGACATGTGCTTGAAACTGTATAAAAACATCAAACACATCAGACGTTTTCTTAATAAGATAAAGCCAAGTAAACCGACTATAAGCATCAATGAAACTGACATAATAATTGTGGCCACTGACAGACGTTTGGGCATGACCCCATACATCAGAAAACACAAGCTCAAGAGGATGTTTCACAACACGACTAGACTCTGAAAACGGAAGTTGATGACTCTTGCCCTGCTGACAGGCATCACAAATAGTTTCAGCAGTTTTATTTGACACAACTGGTAGTTCATGGCGATGCAACACATGACGAACTATAGGAGCAGCAGGATGACCAAGGCGCACATGCCAATGCGTAGATGACACACGAACACCGCTGAACGCCTGAGGAGAAAACTACATAGGAGGTGCGGTTGGCGCATCAAGTGCGTACAAGCCACCGCGAAGACGACCGCTAAGCAGAATGGCCCTCGTGTCCCAATCCTTGATAAAGAAACGAAAAGGGTGAAACTCAGCAAGGACATTATTATCATGAGTAAGTTGTGGAACAGACAACAAACTACGCGAAGCAGTGGGAATACGAAGAACATTAGAAAGATGCAGTTTTCCGGAATTGTGTGCAAGAAGTGATGCCTGACCAACATGGGAGATGCGCATACCTGCTCCATTGGCGGTGTGCACCTGATCATGGCCACGATATGGCTCCTGAGTGGAGAGCTTGCCCATGTCGTTGGTGAGATGGTTCGTAGCTCCCGTGTCCATGTACCATGTAGGGTCAATAGAGTAAGACGGAGTGCGGCCATGATCATGACTCGTCACCACGGCGGCGGCCTGCTTGTCGTTCCCTTTGCCATTGTTGCCGAGGCCCAGAAAGTCTTGCTTGTAGCGACGATGACAGCGTGAGGCAATGTGGCGCTCAATGCCACACAGCTGGCAGGCCTGCGGAGCACCGCAAGAAGAACAACACGCCACCGGCCGGTTACCGCCCGTGATGGTCGGAGCATTGCCCCGCGAGGCCGGTTGTGAAGACGGCGCCGGTCTGCCACCTGAAGATGATGACCGCGGGGGTTTGCCACGAGTCGCGACATTGGCGGAGGCGAAACCGGGGGAGACGCGGCTTGCCTTAAAGTGCTGTTCACGACCAAGGAGTCGTGCATAGAGCTCACGAGGTGGGAGCGGATCATCACGGCCATGCACATTCTCAACGAGATTTTCATAATCATCATTAAGCCCGTTAAGCACGAAGGTGGTGAACTCCTCATCCTGCAGCGACTGGCCAACTGAGGCCAACGTGTCGGCGAGACCCTACATCTTGTTGAAGTAGTCCGTGATGCTGAGGTCACCAAGCTTAGTCTCACCCAGCTCGGTGCGTATAGAGTGAGCACGCGCCTGAGACTGAGAGGCGAAGCTGGTGTGAAGCGCCGCCCACGCCTCCCGGAACGTAGCGGCGAAGATGACCAGCGACGAGACGCTCGGGGTGAGCGAGGACTGGATGGCGGAGAGGATGGCCTGATCCTGAGCCACCCATGTGTGATACGCCGGGTGATGAGGGGGCGGACACGGGATGGATCCGTCAACGAAGCCCTCCAGATAACGGCTCCGCAGAAGAGGCAGCACCTGGGCACGCCAGGACAAGTAGTTGTCCGACGCGAGCTTCACCGGCAGCAGATGCGAGAAGTAAAACGGCAACGGCACCGTGGCCGGATCAGCGTGAGCGTGCGGCGGTGCATACAGACCCATCGACGGGACCGCCCCGGGATGCGCAGCAGGCACCGAGTAGGGCGGGTAGGATCCAGGGGAACCAGCCACCAAGGGGCTGTAGGATGTCGCGACCAAAGCCCCATACTGCGAGGCAGCCGCAGCCTCTTGTGGCTGCTAAGATGGCGCCGGGTAGGGTTGGAGCGGCGTCGAGTAGGGGTTCGGCGGGGGCGCCGGGTAGGGTTGGGGCGGCGCCGGGTAGGGGTTCGTTGGCGGCGCACCGTAGTGGTGCGGCGGAGGCGCACCGTAGGGTGGCGGCGGGGCGCCGTAGGGTTGCTGTGGGGGCGGCGCACCGTAGTGCGGCGCCAGCCAGGACGACGATGGCGGCGGCCCAATCAGCGCAGAGACGCCGCCGGCAGGAAGATCAGCACTAGAGGGCACCGCAACCCTCGGCGAGGCAGCGTGATCGCCTTGAACACCCGATCCGATCGGGGACCTGGGCGACGGAGGAGCACCGTAGGCCATCGCAAGAGGCCGCGAGGCGAGGAACGGTGACACAGGAGCAAGGGCCGGCACCGCGGCGGCGGGAGCGGCGACAGAGGTCGGCGCGACGGCGGCGGTGGCGGCGGCGGCAGCGGAAGACATCGTAACCTAATCTGATACCATGTAAAACATAAGATTTGGCAACTGCTCGACACCTCAAGGGGGTGCGGCTATCTCATTATATATAAATATCAAAGGATACAATATACAAGGTGTATATACAAATCTACCTATAAACAAGTCTACCTATACAGATACAGTCTAACAATCGGAACGCCGGTGCCCTGCCTCAGTGGTGTCGCCGGGTTGAAGAGTGAGGAAGAAAGGGTGATTACCTGGAAGTGCAGGCGGCGTCAACGAGGCGGGGATCGATGGCGACGGCGGGTTGAGAGAGACTAGGATTGGAGCACATCCCACGTCCGAATTAGTACTTGGCCCTTGCCGACGGCACTGCAAATGCGAGATGCAAATCTAGCCACACGGCGATAGAGTAGATCCTAAAAAGCCATGGGCAAGCGGAAGTCGGCGAGGTCCAAGGCGGCGCCGCGGAAGAAGGTGGAGAAGCTGGAGACGGCCTTCTGCAGCCACGCCGCCGCCGTCGAGTGCACCATCGAGCTCGACATCAAGATCGCCACCGCGTCGTGCTACGTCTGCCTGGAGAGCTACTCCACCGTGCCGGACGCCCTCACCGAGCCCATCGACGTCTACAGCGAGTGGATCGACGAGTGCGAGCGCGTCAACGAGGGCGTACGACGTCGCGCCAGGATGATGCGTGGTCGCCATCCTGCGCTTTGTAAGCTTTTCCGCTGTACTTGCGCGGCCAATGTGCGGCGGCGGTTCAGATAGCTACGTACGAAAATCCATGGGTGCAACAATTAATTAATGATGATCGATCCATGACTTTGGTTGCACAGCTGAAATTTCGTGGCAAATGTATGGTTCGTACATGCAGGAGGCAGCGACCAGTACTAAGAAATGTCCGAGAAAGGGTTTTTCCCCGCTTTGTATTACAAAGCAACCACCACGATACAGCGAACGATAAGTGCTGGGGCGGAAACAGCACGGTCACGCCCAAAAGAAAAGGAAGAGAAAACAAAAAAAAGAAACAAATGCCAAGAGCGGCGGATCAACGAAAAAACAAAGAAGCCCCGCGACCACTGCGCCCACCGGAGAACTCCCACCAAGCTCCACGACTCCGGAATGCCGGCACCAAGCAACACCTCCAAGAAGGGATGCGACGACGATGACGTTGCTGCGAAGGGTTTCCCCTGGTACGCGGCGAGGGGATAGGAAGGGTCGCCCCGACGCCCTCCAGGAAGTGTAACATCCCCAGATCTTAACCCTGTCATTAAGCTAATTAAGTTGCCCTGTCATCATGATCACTAAGCTAATCTGCCACTTGTCCAAAATCAAAGTCAGTTTCCAATTCAAATTTCATGTCAACTAAATATTTCTTCAAATTGCAGAACTAAAATGTTCATAATATTTAGAATAATCCAGAAGCAAGTGTCAAAATATAATTAATATTAATTGAATTACTTAAATGACTCAAACATCCTGAAACCACCTCAAAACAGTAATAAAAAGTGCCAAGTCTTTTATTAAAATTTCTTATGGAACTACAAGTTGCCCAAACCACTTTCTAGTGTTAGCTAATATTGCATGTTAATATTTGAACCCAGTCCCACATTTTAAAAATGTCTTTTAGTAGCTTAAATAAATGCAAACAGTGGCTAAAAGAAATAACAGAAAAGAAAAACAAAAAGTAATGAAAGGACCTACTGTGCACTTACCTGTATAGGCCCAGAGACGGCCCAGCCCACCCCACCTACCTTTCTCCCTCCGTGTCGATGCCCCTGTGGCCGCCGCGCGCGCTCCGGCCAGACGACGACACCGCGACGCCGCGGCCAGCGAGGGGATAAGGACTCCCCCTCGTTCTTCCCCCCTGGCCTCTCTCCTCACTCTCCCCCTCGTCTCCCTCGCTCGGCTCCCTCTCCTTCCCCATTTCCCTAGCCCACCGCCGACGCGTCGTCGTCACCACTGCGGCCACCGGCGGCCCCGAACGCCGTGGCCGTGTCCAGGAGGTTCGCTGAGCTCCGCCACCTCGTCTGCGACTCCGAATCAGAGCCGGGAGCCGCTTCACCCTCGCCTACGTCGTCTTCTTGTTCCTCGGGCCGGCGAGATCGCCGCGAACGCCCCGTCAACTCCGGCGCCTCCCCGAGCACGCTGAGCTACTGCGCGACCTCGCTGTGAGCTCCTCTCCTTCTCCCCTCACTCCCCTGCTTATTTCCGTGCTCGCAGCCGCCGGCCTCGACATGGCCGTGCCCATTACCGAAAACGAGCTCGCCGCCGTGACCACCGTAGTCCGAGCTCGCGTCCGAGCTCGTGGTGGAGCTCATGGAGCTCGTAGGCGCCTAACGCCGCTCCCCGCGTCGCTTGTTATACCCCATTTCGCCGTAGCCGCCAGCACCCGAATTCCGGCGTCCGCCACGGTCGACACCGCCGCCGATTTAGGTCACCTCCGGCGAAACCTTTGCCACCCCACGACGCGCGCGAGCGCCAGCTTCCGAACGCAAGTGGAATCGTGCGATTTGGTGTGCTGTGGCGAAAATTCGAGCCTCTCCGGCGAGCCAGCCGCCGCGGAGCGCTCGCCGGCGCGTTCCGGCGACCTCTCCGACGTGGCAAGTGGTGGCGTCCACCCGTAGACGCTGACAGCGGGCCCCGCAGCGCGTTTGACTTTGTTGACCGGGTCAATGCGCAGCACTGTTCATCCCCTGTTACTGACCAGTGCGCCCGTGCGTTAATTAAACTAATTAAGTTTTAAAATTAATCTATTAATTAACATAGACACTGACATGTGGGGCCCACATCCTTAATTAGCTGCTGATAGTTTAATTGATTCTCTATTAAGCCCTGAGTCACTGACCAGTTGGTCCCACTGGGCCCACAGGTCAGATTTGACCAGTGAACGCCTCCTGTTGACCGCTGATGCCATGCCCACGGTTGACGTCATTTCCCTTTTCGGGTCAACTCTGTTAATATAAAAAAATCGAGAAAATGCTTTAATTTTTGAAAAATTATATAAAATAAACCGTAACTCCGATGGAAAAACTTTATACATGAAAGTTGCTCAGAACGATGAGACGAATCCAAATGCGCTCTCCGTTTATCTGTCTCATGCCTCTAACTACCTGAACATGCAACCATACCCCTCCATTTCATCTGTCCGGAAAGGCCAGACTTCGGGAAAACATTCCCGGATGTTCTCCTCCTTCACCGGTGTCATGTAGCACTACGATAGGCCACCTCTAGCATCGCGTATCGTATTGTCATGCATTTGTTGCTATGTATTTATTTGTTTCTTCCCCCTCTTCTCTCTCGGTAGACAACGACGTCGACGTAGCTCCCGAGGTCGACGCTGCTCAGGAGCCAGACGACGCAGTTGACGACCTTGCCCTTGCCGTCGAGCAGACAGGCAAGCACCCCCATTTTGAGCATTCCGGTATCGCCCATTCTCTTCTCTCTCATGCTTGCACTAGAATCGCTGCTGCTACTGCTTTACCTATTCTGATGCATAGCATGTTTATTGTAACCTGCTGTTACCTACTGCTTATCCTAAACTGCTTAGTTTAGGTTGGGTAGAGCCTGATGAGAGATCCACTTGTCCCAACTGACCCGCTGGACTCTCTGAAGACCCGTGCAACGGGATCGAAGATCAGACCCGGGCACCGCACGTCACTTCCCCCTAAGTTGCTCGACACTAATGGGTTACCGTCACGTGCCGAGGGTGACTCCTCTTCAGCACGTTTGATGTTAACCTTGTAGGTTATCTAGTCGGTCGTGGTAAGCGAGGGTGAATCCTCCTACACCACCCCCCGATAGCGACGCCATCTTGCAACTTCTCAAGTGTGGACTTCGAGGGTGAATCCTCTTCCGTTCACCTTGACGACAACATCAGGTGGAATTCCGTCGAGGGTGACTCCTCAGGGTTCCCCTTGGTGTCAGACACACAGTTACATTGGTTACTGAGACTTGACATTAAACCATGATACTAAAGACGGGTCGGCCCTGAGGGGTACCCGCGCGAGCTGATATGCGAAGTGATGTGGAGACGGGTTGACCTGAGAGGTGCCCGCGAGATAATGACGAGGCGTGGCCGGGCATTCTTAGCCCTTGCCACAAGTCCTCGAGACGGGGCGACGGGGTCACATCGATCGTGAGTCTCTGCTCGTTACCGCGCGCTCCTAATCCACGAGCGGTTTCGATATTTGATCCGAGGGGCCTCTGGCCCGATAGCACTAACCATCACGTGGGCATAGTATGGGCGTTCTGCGTCGTATACTTCAACCGGAGCTTAATTGACGTCAGCGAGGAGCGGCCCGTTTTGGATTGGACTGGGAACGCAACTGCACTTGTATAAGGGGTTGCTAGGTTTGCTTCCAAAACATCCTCGCGGCATATTGTTTGGCCGAGGGCGGGCATGACCCAGTAAAGTGTGTCCGGCCGGAGTTAAGCAAGCGTGGTGGGTAAGTTGGTGCACCCCTGCAGGGAAGAATCTTCTATCGATAGCCTGTCCTACGGTAACGGACACTCGGAGTTGTATCCCGTTCGGTACAACTAGAACTTGATGATGTGATGAGAAATGGATACTAGGGCTCTGGGATTGCTTTCTCGCAGGGAGTCGAGAAAGGATCTCAGGCCGAGGTTGATGATACTACCACTACTTTACATTATGTTACTCTACTCTCTTCTATGCTGCAAGACTGAAGATGCTGAAGATGCCGGTCTTCGATAGGACTAGGTTTTCCCCCTCTATTCTGGCATTTCTGCAGCTCAGTCCACATATACAGCCCTTCCTTGAAAATGTTGCATTTATAGTGTAGATCCTTGCTTGTTGAGTACTTCGGATGAGTACTCACGTTTGCTTTACTTTCTTTTTCCCCCATATTCTTTCGATGCCGACAGACGACGGAGCCCCTGAGACTGCCGCCCCAGTCGACGACTACGGCTACTACTACTACCCTCCCGACGAGTACTTCTACGAGGAGCCGACGGACGACCAGGAGTAGGATCGGAGGGTCCAGGGCAGGAGGCCTTCGCCTTTCGATCGTAGCTTTTATTTTACCCCGCCTTCTAAAGGCTTATCTCTCTCTCTATGTAATAGTCTGTACTCAGATTCTGATGCTTCCGCTGACGCTTGTATGCCATCGAGCTTATGTATTCGAGCCCTCGAGGCCCTGGCTTGTAATATAAAGCTTGTATGACTTTATTTATGTTTTAGAGTTGTGTTGTGATATCTTCAAGTGAGTCCTAGGCTTGATCGTGTGCATTTGCGTGTATGGTTAGTGCACGATTAAGCCGGGGTCGTCACAGGAAGGACTGACGACACCCGCAAGCGCCGCCACGCCGGTGTGGGCCAAGCCGACAGGGATTTCTCCCGATCCCAACCCACCCCTCAGGCGCTCCGGAGCGCGCCATCAAACCGACCACCACCCTGCGCCAACACGGACTTGAAGCTTCGACGCCGTCTCACCACGGCACCACGAAGTAGGGTCTGCACAACAATGAGGAGGAGCCGGGACTAGGGCAGCAGCACCGTCGGTACGCGGGAGGGCGCAATCTCCACCGTCAACGACGGTAACCGACCGGACGCAATAGCAGGGGCAAACCAAACCCGTGGGCACACAGGTCCGGCCGGGCGCTCAAATGCTCGTAAAGCCCCCGCCTTCGCGCTGCAGAAGACGTGCCAACGGCGCATCTGTCCGCCGTCCGAGCCGATCCACCTCATCACCGCGCAGAGAGCAGCGAGGCAACACCAAGACCGGCCCGCTAGGACCCAGATGGGGCCCATAGGGCCCAGATCTAGGTTGGGATCGCGCCGTCGGCCGACCTGCGCCATCCCGCCGCCCCGCCGCCAAAGGGCGTCGCCACCACCGCGACAGGTCGCCGCCAGCCGCCACCAGGCCGCTGGGCCGCCGTAGGCCAAGGAACACCGCCGCCGGAAACGCCGCCCGAGCCGAGAATCCGCGCCGGGGAAGAGCAGGGGGCCGCCACCGCCAGCCAGGCCACGGCGTCGAGCGGGCAGCGCCCGACCGCACCGGCCGGCGGCAGCGGCAGGAAGAGGAGATACGGGGCGGACTAAGGCGGCGCGGTAGGGGAGCTGCCTCGGTCGCCCCGCTCGGGGGGCGACGCGGGGGGGGGGGGGGTTACGGGGAGGAGGAGGGGAGGGGGAGTGGGGCGGGGGAGGCGCTGGGGCGCCCGCGCCGGCGGCCGGCGGCGGCGAGGGGAAACCCTAGCGGGAGGACGAGAGGAGCGGGACCAGTAGTACTACCTTACCGATCCGCTGTAATCCAGTACTAAGAAAGGTCCCAGCAACCTCGCAAGCTCCGCAGGCGAAGGGACTAAACCCAACTCTAACCGATCCCCTAAAAAGCTACTAGTTAGAGAAGTAAAAATCTAGTTTTTACTCCTCTAACCAAGACCTATCCGATCTTCTAAACCCATAGATAGAAGAGTATAAAATTTACTCCACCGCTTATCCGGCGAGTAAATTTACTCCACCGTTCGGCCTTGGAGTAAAACTCCCCACGCCTCCTCTGCCTCTTCTTCTCCCCAATCCCCGCCGTCGGCGAATCCCCTGCCGTTCCTGCACCCCCACCGTTGCCGCCATGACCGGATCCCGTGGCCGCCGGTCCTTGCCGTCCATCCGCAGCGCGGATCCGCGCCACCATGAGCACAGTGCATGCGCGTCCTCAAGCCGCCGCCGCCGCCGCGACGCTGTGGCCCCATCAGACCGGCTTCCCCGATCTCCCCGCGCCGTCACGGTCACATAGGAAGTACCTCGCGTCCGGCAGCGGGTGTGGGGGACGTGGGTGGCCGAAATCATCAATTGGAAAACCCACAAAAAGCGTTGGCTTGGATCGGCTAGAGTTGCTCTAATAGGTCGAAGGCTCGGCTATGCTTCAGCTGGTCCACTACAACTGAAGGCCGGGGCCGGGGGCGTGAGGAAATTCCTTGCGCGATGCTATCCTTACATAACACCTCTACAATCTTAGGCACTACATCTCAAAAAAAAAAAAAATCTTACGCACTAGTACAATCCAATGAGGGTTATTCCCATGTCTAGCTCGAGGTGGTTACTGTCCCTCTCTAAGTTTTTGTAAAAGTAGGGTTTCTGAAATTTCTTTACCCTTACCTATACTAATTTTGTATGAGCAAAGCTATTCCTATGTAAATATTCTACAAAAAGTTTTACGTAACAGTTCAAGTGGATGACGGTTAATTATTGAAACCAATGATGCAGTTACCAACTTAAGAGAACTAGTAATCGTGCATTTGCCACGCACGTCTAATTCAATAGCATATTGGGGAGCTTTAAAATATCGTCTTCCACTCCGATTACTCTTCCCTTTCACTAAACATATGTTGCCTAAGGTTTGTCCTTTCCAGAATACGAGTGAAGTCATGTGCATGTATGATGGTGGTCACTTTGCATCAAATGCAGACCTGCACCGGTGGCCTCATTTCATTAAGGGGTGGTTTACATGCTGATCGAGAGTTATGTCTGTCGAACTAACCTTATTACTTTGGTTACCAATTTTCCAACTTCTATAGAAGATATTTGGAGGGCATTAGAAATTAATATTGATTTGAGGGTGCACATCGCCTCTTCCTTCAGTTGATGTACAATAGCATTGTTCGTGGCTCATTTGGATTGTTAGGGAGGCCATGGATACGCTTATCTTAAGACTGCGCTAAACGAAATAGTTGAGCAGCGCCATGCATATGATAACATAGGGCAAATCAGGATAGTCAAAGTTGAGTTATTAATGAGTAGCAGTGTCAGGGTGTATCATAGGCCAATTTAGAAATAGATTGGGCAGTTCTGCCCATATCCAAGCCCCACGCTATGCAGCAAGAAGTCAATTTCAGATATTCTGACTAGCCTTGTGTTGATAGGTGCATGATATCGATCAACTATTCGGTTAGATTATCCTCAGCCTCCCTAGCTAGAAAGTCAAAATTGGCCAAACAGTGCTGATGTACATCAACCTCAAGTGATGTGCACCCTCCAGATTAATATTAATTTCTGAGGCCCTCCAAATATCTACCATAAATATTGTAGAAAAATGGCAATGAAAGTATAAGAGGCCAATTCAACTGGCATTGCTCTCCAGTAGCACGCAAACCACCCCATAATGAATGAATGGGCAGAGATAACAAACATTTGCTAACTGTTTTGGCACTCCTCCACCCCCTGAATAGCATCCAAACTCTCATATATGTATGCCATACTGGCCACACCATTGGCTCTTTGCTTTATTTTAGCAATGGTTGCTGCCACCATAAAGTTTGTTAGCATATTAGGGTGCCCATACCATCAGGAACACAATAGGAACATAACCATATGACGCGAAGGTTTAAAAAGTACACACCATGACGCCTTGCATTGCCACTAACACCACTTATTTTCAAATTTAATCTTACAAAAAGTGGTTTGATCAACATCTCCATAGAAATTTAGAGGCAGAGGAATCTAGGGCGTGTTCTCTGTTGCTGCCTCATATAGTAAAAAATGATCAACCCATTGCAAGGCCATCTCCCCCACCGTCACTATCAATCTTCCTCCGGCATATAGAGGAATATGCAAAAAAGAGTGCAGTTGCCACTTGATCTTGTAAGCAAAAATCGAGGACATATTCATCATAAACACGTCGTGATATTGGGATACCCATATAATCCTATAGGGTTAAAGGTGTAAAACCATCTCTCTCTCTGGCTTGTCACCAAGGTGTGGCTTTCTGAATTCCAGAAGGAGTCACCAAGGTGTGACCTTCTGAATTTTAGATTGATAAAAATGCCTGGATTAATGGACATTTTCGTGTGACTTCATACAATTCCAGGATGTCTTGTGTAATCCTAGCACATCCTAAAATGCTTCTGTCACACTTGGAGAACAAATGAACGTGCATATATTAGTAGATTATCACAACGAGATATCTCGGCCTTAAGCGGAGCTACACTATTGTGTAACCAAGCATTTAGGATATTTTACTCTTGTTTAATAAAGTTATAAAGCAGTTGGTCAATAAATGGATGAATGCTATGTGGATTGTATTGAGTACTAACTTCTTTACAACTTGCTTTAAAAAAGACAACTTACACAAGTTGATCATGAAAGGAAATAGTATAAAACCAAGAAATGTTTAAAAGAAAATACTAGCTCAAAATTAGTTCTCTTCATCTATAGTTCATGTGACATGAAGCTCATCAAGAAAGAAAATAACAAAGAAAAAAAATTAATAGCTCAAATGTTGTTGTGTTCATCTTCTGTTCGGATGCTGGTTGTGACCCAAATTGCCACATGAGTGTTTCATCATCGGTAGATTCAGTGTGTTAGATCATCTACAGCCGGACTTGGCAAATCCGACCCCTCAAACGCCTGCGGACGCGCCCGGACGCGTCCGCGGACTGTGACCAGCCAACCCTCAAAAAACGCGTTCCACATCCGGGTACCTCAAATTAGAAACCTCAAATCCATATTATTACATGCAACGTGAAACCTAATCTACGCGGAGCTCGTCCGGTTCCGCTCCCCGCTCGCCCGGCTCCGCCCTGGCCATGTCCGGCGGCCGGCTGCGCTCCTCAGAGTGTTGGGCCGGTCGCCGGCAAGGTAGGGTAGGGCATGGGACACAAGCTGGCTCACGGGACTCAAGGCCCCACCGTCTCCCATGCCCTACTCTTCCTCGTCGGAGACCGGAACCCGAACGGTGCCTATGGACGTCAGATCGATGATGGATCCATCCGGGGACGAGCCGCCGACGTCCACCACGATGCGGTTACGGCGCCCGGACTAATGCGTCATACGGGGGCGCCGGAGAATGCGACTCCGCCTCGCCGACGTCCGCCGCCACCTCCCGCGCCCAGTGCCTTGCACGGCGTGCACGCCGTACCATGGCCTCGTGGGACGATGGTGAGTCCCCAATATCGGCGTGCCACCGGAGGGGTTGCGTGTCCGCCAGCGCGTTCGGACGCCAGACGGACCGCATGGCCTCCGGCAAGGCAGCTACGGCCGGCCTAGCGCCGGATCCATGCCCCATTTGGGCAGATGCAATGGATTCCCGACGGATGGAGTCCGAGCACAGCCGTCCACGGGCCTCCTCCCGGGCGCGGCGGAGCGCAAGCCAGACGGCCATCTCCTCCTCAGGGCCGCGCGGGATGAGCTCGAGGTCGACTGATCTAGAGGTGAAGGACTCGGATCCGCTGCCCACCATGCCGGGGACGAGCTTGGACGGCGGAGGGGAGTGGAGGGGAGGGGAGTGGAGGGGAGGGGAGTGGAGGGGAGGGGAGGGGAGTGGCTAGGGTTTGGTCCGGCGAGCGGATGGGGGGGATTTTATGCGGGGTCGGGTGGGCCAGCGTGGGCCGGGTCTGACGTGGCGGGCGTGCCCGGGCGCGCCCACGCCGGTCAGCCCGGGCGTTTGAGGGCTGTTTGAGGGGCCCGTCTGGGTCAAAAAATCGTAACCGGACAATGACCGGGTGGCCTGCCCGAGCGTATGAAGCGGCTTTAAGGGGTCCGGCTGTAGATGCTCTTAGATTGGCTCGAACTCTTGAACTCCTAATAACTAGTAGAATGCCCGTGCGTTGCTACGGGCTACAATGCATATATATGAATCAGACAAATGATTAAGGTCGTCCGTAAGATCGAAACTCATTTCTCCCTCCTACGTCCAGGCGTGTTCGTCCAAACTCATTTCTCCCTCCTACGTCCAGGCGTGTTCGTCCAAACTCATTTCGCCCTCCTACGTCCAGGCATGCTCGGACATCAAACAGGCCTAACGGGTTCCCCACAATCCAACCGTCTGGGCAGGTCGGGCTCCTCCAAATCCATCCGATATGTTGGGGAGAAATGTGGTTGTCCGGACTATCCGCTATATTATCTCCAACACATGGCCCCATCTCAAAAACTCCACCCTACTATGTACCCTTCCCTTTTTCTGTCAGACCCTCCCCTTCCCGCTTGGTTTCCTGCCGTAGTGGGGCATTTCTCGCTGGAACACTCTTCTTTAAAACCGGATAACGCCCATCTCACCTTCGCTATAGCGCTTCTCTCCTCCTCGGACCATTGCTACTCTTCCTCCCCCTCTTCCTTAGACTTCAAGAATCCGTCGGGAAATAAGTAGAAGCAACCAAAGACGTCATTTGCCGATAAGCCACCGCCTGTTTACTTAGATCATCATATATAATTATGCATGCATTCCATTATCATGGGGCCAAGATATTTAGAAACCATCAAGTATCGAGTAGCTTAGCATGCGATTGCACGTCCATCATTTGTATAATATTGCCCTTTGCCGAAATGCTTTTTTGTCTCTTCCTCACTAAACGCCCGCTTCCTGGCTGATAATAAATGAAACAAAAGCTATGACTGAAACTGCCACCCCACATAAATGGAAGTGGGGGAACATGGGGGGCTTCACTGTTTCAAAAAGACGCCTTGGGAATCATGTTTTTTTTTTGCAAGTATTACATGCATTTCTCTGGCCTATTAAAAGACCAAGTTCTGGAGCAATTGGTATATAATTGTATACATACATCATGGTGATGACAAGTATTTTGAAATTTGGTATAATGGACAAAATTGAATATGAGCATGATAGACCGGAAATGCAATTCGCCTCCGGGGAGCACGTGCTCCTGCATGTGGAAAATGAATTTTGAAATGTCAAAAAAATCCCAACAAAATTTGTATGTGTTCTTTGTTAAATCCAAATGCTACCTGAAAATATAGGCAAAAATGTGAATCATTTTGGCCTGTGCAAAAAAAAAACAAATTGAACATCAATTGTTACCCCACAATGTCACACCCAAGTTTGTTCTTTTCACGGACGAAACGCTGCTGCTCTGTTTTGCATGAAAATTGTCAAGCATGTTTGCGACACTAACACGAACATCTATGAAAAATTTCAGATTTGTTTTTTAAATTCTACTGTTTTTTGAGCCAAAACGCCTCCCCGCATAGTAGACCGTGTTAGGTAGAATCATGAGCGGGTAAATCTCTGTTGTAAATTTCATTATAGACCATGCATACATATTATTTGCCCGTACAATTAGGGTGAATCATGTGATAGTTTTCACTATTGGAATCGCCGAGTAGAGTTTCTTGGGAACTCAGTAAAGCCAAATAAACTCAGCCATGCGTTTGCCGAGTTCCATCCTCGGTAGAGGGACCGTTGGCCAAATAAGCCGCGGCCATGGGTTGGACGCGTCGGGCGCATGTGTGGGTGCGCGCTGGGCGTGTCGGGTCCTTGGTGTAGGTCTGCGTGTGTGCGTGTGTGTGGCCCGGGGTGCCCGTGTGGGTGGACACCATACGTGTGTGTGCGTAGGCCATGCTGTTGGCGATCTGGGCGGGGTGATCTCGCAGGTCTGTTGCGGGCTTAGCGTGGCGAGCGCGAGCGGGAGGGCGTCGTGGGCGCGCGGAGCGGGTCGGACCAGGCGGGGTCGTGGCCCAGCGCTGGCCCGAGTATAAGATCGCCACGGTGATCGTTGTAACATGTGTGGGACGAGTTTGTTGCTTGGGAAAAATACCGTTCGTGCGGTTGCGTTCGTGCGCCGGAAACTCTCATCGTGTCCACCGTGTTCTTGTTCTTCCTCCCCCTTCTTCTCGGTTCATGCCAGAGCGGGAGAGTGAGGTGCACAGAGAGAGAGAGAGAGAGAGAGAGAGAGAGAGGTGAGCTAGGGCAAGGCTAGGGTTCCAACAATTGGCATCAGAGCCCGGTTTTGGAGGTGAACGCCGGCGGCCATGGCGCTCGTACCGCACGGTGGCGGTGGTGGCTCGCTCTCGCTGCCGCTCCCACCACTGACCACGACGAACTACACCTCCTGGGCGATCAAGGTGGAAGCTTTTCTTGATGCCCAGGGGCTGTGGGGGGTGGTCGCTCCGCCGGATGGCACGACGATCGACGCCGGCAAGAGCAAGACGGCGCGGGTGATGCTCCTCGGGGCGCTGTCGGAGGAAGTGCTGCTGCCGGTGTCGACGAAGCCCACCGCAAAGGAGGTATGGGACTCCCTCAAGGTGCGCTTCGTCGTCGCCGATCGGGTGCGGGCGCCCCGGCTCGCGTCGCTCCGCGGCGAGTTCGAGCGGCTGCGGATGGCGGACGACGACGACCTGGACAGCCTACGCCGGGAAGCTCGGCACCATGACGACGCGCTATGTAGGTCTGGGGGCGGTGCTCGACTACGCTGCGCTCGTGAAGAAGATGTTGGACACGGCCCCGGACCGCCTCTACCCCGCCGTCGCCGGAATTGAACAATTTTGCAATGTAGAAGAGATGGTGTACGAGGAGGCTTTGGGGCGGCTCAAAGCATTCGACGAACGGACCCGGCGTCGCGGGCAGGACGGGGGTAGGCGCGACGGTGAGGAGCTGATGCTGACTGTGGCGCAGTGGGCAGCTCGGCAACGTCGGCATGGCGGAGGCGGCCTCGACCACGACGACGACGACGCGGGAAGTACGACATTGGGCGGCGGAGGCAAGCGGTGCAGACGCTGCTACAGCTGCGACGAGCGCGGCCATTTCATGCGCGAGTGCTCCCAGCGGAAGGCGCCGTCGGCGGAGCGCGCGCTCCTGGTGGAGATCGGCGACGACCTCGAGCCTGGACTCCTCTGAGCCGCGGCTTAGGGGGTGAGTGTTGGCCAAATAAGCCGCGACCACGGGTCAGACGCGTCGGGCGTGTGTGTGGGTGCGCGCTGGGCGTGTCGGGCGCGTCGGGTCCGCGACATAGGGGTGTGTGTGTGTGTGTGCGCGTGCGTGTGGTGCACGGGGTGCCCGTGTGGGTGGACACCATACGTGTGTGTGCGTAGGCCATGCTGTTGGCGATCTGGGCGGGGTGATCACGCAGGTCAGTTGCGGGCTCAGCGTGGCGAGCGCGAGCGGGAGCGCGTCGTGGGCGCGCGTAGCAGGCCGGACCAGACGGAGTAGTGGTAGACGTGCGGGTCGTGGCCCAGCGCTGGCCCGGGTATAAAATCGCCACGGTGATCGTTGTAACATGTGTGGGGCGAGTTTGTTGCTTGGGAAAAATACCGTTCGTGCGGTGGCATTCGTGCGCCGGAAACTCTCGCCGTGTCCACCGTATTCTTCTTCTTCCTCCTCCTTCTTCTCGGTTCTTGCCAGAGCGGGAAAGTGAGGTGCACAGAGAGAGAGAGAGGTGAGCTAGGGGAAGGCTAGGGTTCCAACAGGGACTAACTAAATTTCTACTACTTAACTGGCAACATTTTAAGGACGTATAGTTAGCTTCAGATTCAGATTATAAACAGAATAATGTTGAAAGAAACATCAAATCACCATAATTTTGGAAGGCAGCCTTTTACATGGAAATATCACATATATTTGTTGAAACGAATGATCATTAAACTCCATAAGATTTCTGTCCTAAGAATATCTAAGACATGAATCTAAAGAGCAACAGTAACTGAAGAACAACAAGCACCTGAACATCCTCGATGGTGAGACTTCAGTTGAGGTTGGGATGTGCAGCCTGGAACTTCCAGAAGTCAAACATCCAAAACTGATCCGTAGAAGGACATGCATAAGCAAATAAGAGTAATCTAAAAATATAAGGCAGACATATATCCCCAAGCCATCTGCACACGATCCCGCCCGCAGTTCTTCCACTGCCCCTAATCTAATTCCCAACTCCAATAATCAGAGGAATATGAATAATACCATGGACAAAGATTGATTTAATGAAAATGAAACACGAGCACAAACATTGATCTATTATAAAAAAAAAATATGTACTCCCTCTGTAAAGAAATATAAGAGTGTTTAGATCACTGTGATCTAAACGCTCTTATATTCTTTACATAGGGAATTACGAATGGGTTAGGTTCACCCATAGGATAGTCAACCATCAACTACCAACTCTGTCACCAAAGTTGTGTGTGCATCAACCATCAACTATGAAAATGCATGATTGATCCTAAATTCCACGCCGCATGAGCTCTGACCTGCTTCTGTAGTTGGTTCATACATGCCTTTATATGATTTTTCCATGCATTATCACATAACTTATGTCACCTTGACACTCCCAAAAAAGAAGAAATATTCAAAAAAGGAAGAGGTGGGCACCTGTTCGTGTGCGTCGTGCCATTAGGGCATCTCCATTGCAAGACGCTTCGGTAGACGCTTAAGAAGGAAAAATTAATTTCCTAAAATAAAAATTATGCTAAGCGTCTATGTGACCCAACGCTTGGCGCTAGTCATAGGCGCTAACTAATCGTGAAACCGGCCAGAAATCGATCGCTGGACGCCTGGTCTCATCGTTCCTACTCGTGCGGGAAGGAAAAAAATAGCTAAGCGGCCGCCTCCAACTTTTGCGTCGATGCCGAGGTGAACGCCAGGATTTGTTGGCTCAACTGCCGATCGGGAAGGATATTAATCCTAGCGCCTACTCTTAGCGCCCGACATTGTAGATGCCCTTAGAGGCAACAATTCTTCTTCTCTTCCTCCATTAGTGGCAATATATATAGTAGGTGGCTCAGATCCGATTGACGTGCTTCTGTTTGTTCCCTCCTTTTTGAAAAGCACACTCGCTTGTTTCAGTTTACTTAATCTGAAGAAGAAGAAAAAATAATAATGTCATGGGGTATATATATTTTTAGGAGAAAAAACAAAAGATAGATTACATCAAATAAATAGGCAACCATATTTAAGTGGCCAAAATATGCAAGTTTTGAAAGAATTGGCAGTAAAAAAGCCTCTCCCGCTGCTCTATTCTATGACAGCAAGGAAAGAGCAAGCAAGTGAATATGCACACACACATGCATGATGCATCCATTTCCTTGCCCTACATACGCATGTGGACATGGATCTGAGCGGTGTCCGCATTGCCACGGCTGCTCGCCCATGCAGTGGAGGGCGTAGAACAACGGCAAGGAAATCAATCCAACCGCTCTACTCACCTCACAAGACCACATAAACCTCGATGATTGGAACTCGGTGTGTGACAGATGCGACCAGATGCTCCTGCTTAGTTCCAATCATCTAGTCCATATATCTCTAGATGTGTGACAGGCCGCGGGAGGCATGGAAGGAGGCTGACGATGGCGGCATCAATGACGTGGAGAAAGAGTCAGGTAGGGTTTCGCCGCGGCGGGCGGGGTAGAATAGCGAGGCGGTGGTGGATGTTGGTACTGGGAGGAGTCCGGCTGGCGTTGTGGTGGCGACAACGTCGTAAGAGAGAGGAGAGGAGGGAGACGTGAGCGAGCGAGGAGGTTGAAGGTGTGTGCGTGCATATTCTAGGCGTTGGACCAAAAAAACTGGACAACCAAAAAGAACGATGGAGATGGAACGTGCGGGAGAGAGAGGTTGAGGAAAGTTTGACCTGCCGCTGCCGGAGCCGACAGGCAGCATGTAGTTCGCCGCCATAAGGCCTTGATCTGCAGCCCCAAGGCTTCAAATCGCTGCCTCACTGAAGCCCGAAGATCGGCGACATGGAGCGCGCCATGGCGGAAGCCTTGAGAGAAGATAGGATGAAGCGATGGGCGAGGAGATTGATGCTACCGTGGTAGGGGAGAAGGCGAGTGGCGGTGGGTCGAACCCTAGCCGGGTTGAGGAGTATATTTGGTAAGTGCGATTGATTGTTTTGGTAAGTGTGGGGAGGCCACAACGTACCATTATGGAGGAGTTGAATGATGAATCATCATTCACCAATTTCCTTTTAATAATAGAAGATTTGGTTGTTAGGAAAGGTAAGGATCGATGCCTTAGGAAAGTTAAAATTTTAGCATTGATTGTCATGAAACTGGATTTCATTGTTTGGTAAGTGCTATCGGTTCCTACCCATTTAAAAAGTTGCTAGTTAGGAAAGTTTTTATTAGACGATGAAAAAACCAATGTGAAGGGGTGGCGGTGGGAGGTGAGACGAAAAAACCGACGAAGAAAAGCCAGACGAAAATAAACTGTGGATACTATTCAACCAACTCGTCCATTAAGAGTAGAGATTAAAGACTAGCGGCACTAGATTCACTATGTTAGATGGGCTCGAACTCTTGAAACCATAATAATTAGAGTAGTTGTGCGACGCTAGCCAACTGCTCCAACATCTCTTTGTGTCGACTTCACTTGCTTTCCTTCATTAATTATTTTTTATTAACTTTTATTGGATAAATATAGTCTCTACTTCTAATGTCTGAGTTGGTGAATAGTCTCTACTGTTTATTTTTGTTGGGTTTTTTTCGTCTCTCCTCCCACCACCCCCTCCCACCCTGGTCCATCGGTTTATTTTTCTCTACACTCTTTATTACAACCAGAACTTTCCTAACGTATAACAAATCATGGATCTAACTTCCTTAAGTTATGCAAATCAAGCAATCCCTTTTATTGGTGCAATTTGTTTTAGGAAATAAATAACAGATTTTCAGGAAACAAATAATAGATTTTAATTTAACTTTCCTTACTTATCCAAATCAATCGATTTCTCTCATTAGTGAAATTTGTTTTAGAAAACAAATATCGAACACATCACAAACTTTCCTCCCAATAAATAGTTTCTTAATATTTGCAAACTTTCCTAATCAGACACGTCACAAACGAGCAGGTACTGATATCACCTTACCAAACAATAAAACTCCATTTGCACGTAAATCAGTTCAAAATCCTAACTTTCCTAAATTCTTACCTTTCCTTGATAACAACCAATTCCTATGTTTTCCATCTATTGAAGGAAATCACCCCTCCATCGATATTAACATTTTTTCGGAATGAGATCTCCGGATTATGATTTTTTTGCGATTCTTTCCAATTGTCACCTCTCCTTCCGCTTCGGCTCCTTCTCGCATAAACACCTCCACCACAGCCAGCTGACGCCACCCCAGACCTCCTGCCTCTCCACACCATCTCCGCCACCTCCTCCTCGTACTCCATTGACTATCCATTCGCCATGTTTGTCCACGGCGGTGTCGAGTGCATGGCGCAGCAGCGTACCAGCGGTAGAGCAGCGCACAGCAGCAGGAAGCAGCACACAGCAGGCGAGGCGAGCGGCCGACGGTGGAGGGCAGAGATGCGGCCGGCGTGGCTGAGGGGGAGGCCGGCGGCAGATGGCCGCGGCGCGAGGCAGGGGGCGCGACAGCGGGGCGAGCGAAGGGATAGGCGGCAGCAGGCGGGGGCGAGCGCAGCCAGCGAGGGTGTGGCGCGCGGCCAGGGTGTGCGTCCCGCGGGGCACAGTGGTGCGGTGGCTGCGGCGAGCGCGACGGCAACGGCGGGCGCGACCGACGCGGTGTGGCACGGGCGTGGGCATAGAGAGGGAGTGGCCCGGCAGGTGCGGAAGAAGAACGGCAGGCTCGAGGGGCGCGCACAGGAGCGGGCATGTGCCACGGGATCAATCCGAGGAGCTCGGTGGCTACCCCTGCAACGGCCATGGCGGACGGCAGTTCTCGGCCACGGCGAAATACCTAACGAGAGCAAACGAGAGGGAAAACAGGGGAAAGGCAAGAGGAGATCATGGCGGTGTCAATGGCACCCTAGGGGAAGAGAGGGGAGCTCGGGGTGGCGCGGATCGAACGGCAATGTTGCGGTGGCCGAAGGTTGAGGAAGACAGCAGCGACGTCGATGCAGTGGTGTTGGACTTGATCTCGTTGGCGCAGACGAAGTAGCGGAGGCGTTCGGTCATGGCGGCAATGTTTCTCCTTTTTAACACTATTTTCTATTTATTCTTATCAACTAAATATTTTTTGTTAATTTTGAAACTATGCACACAATTCGAGCACTAGGTGGCACAAAAAGTTTGGGGCCAAAAGGAAATACATAAAATTAGGTTTATATTTAATTGGTTATTTTAACTGATGTTGGACCTCTTATTAATTTGATAAGATTTAATTGTTGGGTCAAATAATATTGGGCTGAACATGAAAAATATCAGTGAAATTTATAGAATATGGTGAACATTTTAGTTTTACTGTTTGACAAAATAATTTATTTGACTTTATTTTAAATTTGAAATGGGCTTTGATTTTTATCAAGTGGCAGTTTGGCTTAGCAAGCCTGATGACATGGCATCATTAGGGGGAGGTCACTGTAGCTAACGACCGGAGGTGTTACATAATCTTCTCATTTCTGATATTTCAATGTTAAATGATTGGGGAATATATCACACACTATCCATTAGTTCAGTCAAGCTCACCACAAGTCCACACATTATTGCCAATTGAGTAAGTCTTATTGGCGGGAAGAATAGGCTGGGGTAGTGAGATGTGAGTGTGAGCATTGTGCCGGGCAGTGATTGAGTGAATTGCTTATCTTTTAATATAAGAAGAAAAGGAGCCGCTATTTGTTTTTTTAGAGAAAAGTGGTTGTTTGATATGAGAGAGGTCACATACTTTTTTATAGTTACTGGGCAATTGCCTGCGCGTTGCAATGGGGGCACATATATTCTATATGGCGTATGCACTCATGGATGTAACCGCGATAATGGGAGTTGAAAGAACACTTTGTGAAATCAAAGTGAAATTGAAAAAAATCCAGACTGCAGTACAAATGAGTGATAAATCAATAAAAAAGTATGTATTAGCATGAGAGAAAATTAGAAGCGCATCTAAGCATAGCATGCACGTACAGGTCACATACCAAGAATAGGCATGGTTAGCACGTACATGCGTTGGGAGAATCCACCAGATCTTCAGCTAACAGAAAGAAAGCTATCACCATCATCTACCCGGCTGTCGTCCTAGAACCAACAGTCTGCCATGAACAGTATCTACAGCCACCTCCAGAATGTGGTGAACCAACAGTATCTCTATCACCTCCTCTACCCGGCACGGGTCAGGACGTGGTGTACGCCATGGCCGCAACTAAGACGGCAGGGAGGTGTCGAGCTGCTGACCTGATCCAGACCGTGAGCTCCTGGGATGGGGCGTATCTATGACTGCGAGGGCACACTATCGCTTCTAAGAATTTCTCTAGCTTGATGAGCAGAGCACACTAATCTGAATCTGCTGTCTTGTTCTAAATATCTACTCCACGTTGCAAAATTCTCCGTTCCACTATTCAGTTTAAGACCTGTAGACATCAAGGGGTACTTTTTTTTACAATGCATTAGGTTCATACATTCATCGGCAACTCTGATTGGAAAACACTTGATCTGCATTAATTATTCACAACAAATAACCTATATTTTTTTCTAAAATGTCCTCATGTTAAGAAGTGTTTCACACTTGCACCGATGGATTGAATGGAAAAGCCTTAATATGCTTGGTTGTTAATTCTTCAGAGTACAATCGTCAGTAGGTTTTTTTTTCAACAAATGTGGAGATATTAATCATCCGTCATCGAGACTCCGCCAGGACACTCTCTCTCTTCTTCCCACGTTGGTGCGTTATCCCTGCAGATGGATCAAGAAGGATGCACCACGTTATTAGCAAATTATTTTTAAGACTACAATGTGTGTTTCCAAATGCCTTTTTATATTAGCTTATTCTCACCGGAATGATTCATAATAGTAGTTGCACATCATGTCATCGACAACTTGAACCAGGACAAGTATTTTGGAACGGAGGAAGTAATCTTTTACCTATTCCTGCTATTTATGTAGCATCAATGCATGATTGCTTAATACTTCCATAGCAACATTGATTATATGTTTGCGTCCATATATACTTTAAGGGTGTTGAGGTCATTATAGGAGTATTTAGATTGATCAAGTTTCTATCTGTTCTTACTTCCTGTAAGGATTTCCCAAAATTGTCGATGATTATTTAGATGATGAAGTTTCTATCTGGTATCACTTCGTGTGAGGATATCCCAAAATTACCAGATCTAATATTATTTTAGCATGGCCTTTGGTAGTTCATGTGCACGTATTTTAGTGTATGACTCAATCTCATATTTTCTTTAAATTTATAGTGAAATGATGTTTCAAGTCAAGGTTGTTCCATATTGAGCTACCTTGCGAAAAATATGCATAATGATTGTGTTTCTGACGAGCTGGAGCAGATGCACGATTGTACATGTACCAAATAAATCATGATGCAGGACTGCTTGTGGTTGTTTTTAGGGCACATAGTCTTGGCGTGGGGACCTTTTCGTATGTTCTATACTAAGAATTTTTTATCTTATGTTCTGTACTAAGTTGCTTTTATAACTTGTGTGCTTATTTCACTAATGCATGCAGGAGTATCAAACAGTGATGGTGTGTTCTGTATACGATTTTCTTCAAATTTTATAGTTTTTGAAGATTTAGCATGTTCCACCCGATGCACCCGGCTAGCTAGACGCCCACCATTTTTGAACGTGTGAAGACTTTTGGATCAAGCAACTTCATATGTGTATCAGTTCTAAAATGTTATGTTTGTATTTTGGTACTGCAAAAATTAACATACAACTTTAGCAAGTACACACTTATATCTTGATTCAAAAATAGACGGGTACCTACTTCATATATTTACGTAAATTCCTTATATTGGGTTTATGTACATGTGCCATCATGGTCTATAAGCATTTGTACTAATATATAATGTTTCATGTGAGAAAGTTGTGGACGTGCATGTTTGATGGAATTTGAGCATTGAAGAATGTATTGGCATCCCTTTATAACTACACTTGCATCACATAGTGAAATATGGGAGAACGTACATCATTCACATGCAACGGAGTGGATTAAGGAAATTAGTGTGAATAAGTAGAATTTATTGATTGATGTGTACATTTGGATAACACATGTAGCATGGCAATGTCATACTCCAACTTGAATGAAATTTGTGATAACATCGATCTCAGTATATAGTGCCTTGGAATCAATTGATGATCCCAATATTATGTATTGTGGATATAGTAGGTAGATGAAGGTTTACAATGCCGCACAATGTGGCAATGGATCAGGAGACAACAGATCTACCTTACTGGCTAGGGGGGCGTCATGTGCGGCGCATGTCTCCTCCCCCTTTATGGGGGTGGCGGATCGACATAGACACGGGGGGAGGGGATCAGGGCGGTTGGTGGGGGACTCCTCCTTGGCGAACCGTTGGGAAGTACGGTGTGAAAGAGAGGGCGCCATGGCAAAGATGAGGTGGCGTCATCCAGTTTTAAAGGGAGGGCTCGGTGAGAAATGTCCCTCTATGGCGAGAAACCGAGTGGAAAAGGGAGGATCTGGCAGGAAAAGGGAAGGTTGCGTCGTGGGTAAGGTTTTTGTGTTGAGCCCGTGTGTTGGAGATCACATGACATATAGTTCGGACAAGCACATTTCCCGCCAACACATGGTGTGGATTTGAGGGAGCTCGGACTGTGTAGATGGTTGAATTTTGAAGAGCCTGCTGGACGCCCGTTTGATGTCCAAACACACGTGGACTTATGAGGAAGAAACGAGCTTCGATCTTGAAGAGACCTTAATAATTTGTTTGACTCATTTACATGCACTATAGCCCGTGGCAACGCACGGACATTTTACTAGTAATATATTGGGATGGAATAGCACAATATACCTTTCTCTCAAATAACACAGTATAGTTGAAAGGAAAGATCTTTACGGATCATGATAGGACGAAGTCATCGTAGACGTCGATGACAAGCAAGCTCTAGCTTGCCGCAGTCCCAGATAGAAAAGTAATGGCGCCTTGCCTTGTTATTTCTCCTAGTCAAACCTTGGAAAAGAAAGTTCAATATTTTCTTGATAAAGAAATTAAGTTCGATCTCATCAAGTAACCAAGACCGATCGCTGTCAGGAAAGATGACACACTGTACCGTTGTCATGTAAAAGCAAACGTGTGTGTTTAAGAGGAGCCGAGTGGCCTCTGTTGAACATGTGTACATGTACGTAAGTCTGAGTTTTGTATGCAGTACCTGTAGTATCTGTCTTCCTCTGTATGTACGTGTATCTTAGGAGACAAGATACCGGTCGCACCCCTTGTACCTATATATATGTGCCTAGTGCACGATCAATCAATTATCGATGCACCAAATCATTCTCTACATGGTATCTATCGCAAGTCGATCTTCCAGCTTCTGCTAACCCTAGCCGCCGCCTCGGGCCGCCACCGCCGCCGTGACATCCCGCCGCCACCGCCGCCGCCCCAAGCCGCCGCCACCACCCCTCCTCCCCGCGCGCCACCTCCCCACCGCGCGCCTCCACGCCGCGCCGCCCCTTCCCGCCGCCGCGCCGCCTCTCCTTAGCCACGCCGCCGCCTCCCTCCCCACGATCTCATCGCCATGTCTTCCAACGCCTCCACCTACTCCAACCCCTTCGCCGTCGACCCTGCCGAGATCCGCGACATCAACGTCCATGCACGCGTCCCCGTGACCCTCGACGCCTCCAACTCCACGTACTTCGCGTGGAAGACGTACTTCACGCTGCTCTTCCGCGAGAACAATCTCGTGGATCACGTGGATGGCACCGTGGACTCCCGCACCATGGTGGACGACGCCGAGTGGACCGCGATCGACGCCACGATCATCCGGTGGTTCTTCACCACCATCCCCAAGGACTTGTTCCACACGGTCGTGAGCGCCGGCGACGACGCCCGCGCCATGTGGGTCAAGCTGAACGGCCTCTTCACCGACAACAAGCTTCAGCGCCGCGTTTTTTTGCAGCAGGAATTTTTTGACTGTCACCAGGATGAACAGTCCATTGATGACTACTGCCGCCGCCTAAAGACGTTGGCGGATGAGCTCCGTGACATTGGAGCCAAGGTGGACGACGACCTCCTCCTCAGCACGCTCACCGCCGGGCTCAACGAGGACTTCGGCAACGCCGCCTCTAACCTCACCTTGATGCCGGAGCCCTCCTTCCCCAAGTTTGTGGCGTACTTGAGGTTGAAGGAGCGCCGGATGAAGGGGGTCAAGAAGCGTGTGCAGCACCACGCCCTCGTCGCAGGCACCTCCCGCGGCGCCCCTCCACCGACCGCCCCACCCGCGCCGCGCCACCAGCCGCCGCCACCAGCGCCTCCGGGGTACTTCCCCCTCCCGCCCGCGCCTCCCGCCCCTCCCGCTGCCCCCCAGCAGCCGGGTGCTGGGCGCCGCGGCAACCGCCGTGGGGGCGGCCGCAAGCAGCAACAGGCGCCGGGGGGGCGTCAGCAGCAGCAGGTGACTCCCCCATGGACGTACGGCACCAACCCGTGGACCGGCGTCGTCCACGCCTACTCCATGCCGGTCCCTCGGGCTCCGGCTCCGGGCCTCCTTGGGCCCCGCCCGGCGGGTCACCAGGCCCTCTTCGCCGGGCAGAACGGCGCTCCCTACAGCGGCTATGGTGCCCCCCCCTGTGACGCCCCCGATTTGACCGTACACTAATCATGCACGCAAATGTGTACGATCAAGATCAGGGACTCACGGGAAGATATCACAACACAACTCTAAAACATAAATAAGTCATACAAGCATCATAATACAAGCCAGGGGCCTCGAGGGCTCGAATACAAGTGCTCGATCACAGACGAGTCAGCGGAAGCAACAATATCTGAGTACAGACATAAGTTAAACAAGTTTGCCTTAAGAAGGCTAGCACAAACTGGGATACAGATCGAACGAGGCGCCGGCCTCCTGCCTGGGATCCTCCTAACTACTCCTAGTCGTCGTCAGCGGCCTGCACGTAGTAGTAGGCACCTCCAGTGTCGTAGGAGTCGTCGTCGACGGTGGCGTCTGGCTCCTGGGTTCCAACATCTGGTTGCGACAACCAGGTAGAAAGGAAGGGGGAAAAAGAGGGAGAAAGGCAACCGTGAGTACTCATCCAAAGTACTCGCAAGCAAGGAGCTACACTACATATGCAAGGGTATATGTGTAAAGGACCATATCGGTTGACTGAACTGCAGAATGCCAGAATAAGGGGGGGATAACTAGTACTGTCGAAGACTACGCTTCTGGCCACCTCCATCTTGCAGCATGTAGAAGAGAGTAGATGGTAAGTTCACCAAGTAGCATCGTATAGCATAATCCTACCCGGCGATCCCCTCCTCGTCGCCCTGTTAGAGAGCGATCACCGGGTTGTATCTGGCACTTGGAAGGGTGTGTTTTATTAAGTATCCAGTTCTAGTTGTCATAAGGTCAAGGTACAACTCCGGGTCGTCCTTTTATCGAGGGACACGGCTATTCGAATAGATAAACTTCCCTGCAGGGGTGCACCACATAACCCAACACGCTCGATCCCATTTGGCCGGACACACTTTTCTGGGTCATGCCCGGCCTCGTAAGATCAACACGTCGCAGCCCCACCTAAGCACAACAGAGAGGTCAGCACGCCGGTCTAACTCCTATGCGCGCAGGGGTCTGGGCCCATCGCCCATTGCACACCTGCACGTTGCGTACGCGGCCGGAAGCAGACCTAGCCTAGTGGCGTTCCAGTCCAATCCGGCGCGCGCCACTCAGTCGCTGACGTCACGAAGGCTTCGGCTGATACCACGACGCCGGGATACCCATAACTACTCCCGCGTAGATGGTTAGTGCGTATAGACCAAATGGCCAGACTCAGATCAAATACCAAGAACTCGTTAAGCGTGTTATTTTGAAGTAACCGCGGATGCCGTCCAGGGCCAGGCCCACCTCTCACCTAGGCGGTCTCAACCTGCCCTGTCGCTCCGCCACAAAGTAACAGTCGGGGGCCGTCAGGAACCCAGGCCCACCTCTACCGGGGTGGAGCCACCTGTCCTTTCAGCCCCCTCATCAGAATCACTTGCGGGTACTCAAAGAGCCGACCCGACTTTAGTCACCACATGTGTCATGTATATAAAGTATATAGTATATACCCGTGATCACCTCCCGAAGTGATCACGGCCCAGTAGTATAGCATGGCAGACGGACAAGAGTGTAGGGCCACTGATGGAACACTAGCATCCTATACTAAGCAGTAGGATAGCAGGTAAGGGTAACAACTGTAGCAACAATGATAGGCTATGCATCAGAATAGGATTAACCGAAAGCAGTAACATGCTACACTACTCTAATGCAAGCAGTATAGAGAAGAATAGGCGATATCTGGTGATCAAGGGGGGGGGCTTGCCTGGTTGCTCTGGCAAGTAGGAGGGGTCGTCAACTCCGTAGTCGAACTGGGGGTCGTCAGTAGTCTCGGGGTCTACCGGAAAGAAGTAACGGAGGGGGAACACAATAAATAACAGAGCAATCAAAGCAACACAAAGCGTAACATGACAATACACGGTGCTAGGTGTGCCCTAACGCGGTAATAGGTGATACCGACGAAGGGGGGGAAACATCCGGGAAGGTATTCCCGGTGTTTCGCGTTTTCGGACAGAGGTACCGGAGGTGGGGAAGTTGCGAGTTTGATAGGTTAGGGAGGTGTGACGGATGAACGGGCTGCGTATCCGGATTCGTCTCGTCGTTCTGAGCAACTTTCATGTAGAAAACATTTTCATCCGAGTTACGGTTTAAAAGATATGAATTTTCAAAGATTATTTGAATTTCTGGAATTATTTGAATTTAGCAAAAATGAATTATGACGTCAGCATGACGTAACGCTGACATCAGCAGGTCAACAGGTCGGCTGACCAGTCAAACCAGACAGGTGGGTCTAGTGGGACCCACATGTCATTGACAGGGCACTAACAGAGTTTTATAACTAACTTAAACAAGGTTATTAGCAGGTAGGCCCCACCTGTTAGTGCCTATTTAGATTAATTAATTAGTTTTATTTATAAAAACATTTTATTTAGTTTACTTACGCGGCGGGGCCCGCATGACAGTGACACTGGGCTGCCCAGTCAGCAGTTGACTGGGGTCAACCCAGTCAACTGGGCCACCAGGACCCACTGGCAGCGACCCAGGGGGGGCCCACTTAGCCACGTCGGCGGACGGCGCCGGAACAGCTCCGGCGAGCCAAAACGCGGCGGCGCGCGGCGGGCTCGGCTCGGGTTTAGCGCACAGGGGGTCCCAGGGGCCGCGGTTGCTTGCGTTCGACGCGGCTCGACGCCGCGCGTCGAACGGTGGCGGTGCGGGGTGCTGGGGAGGTCGGAGCGGAGCGCCAGGAGCTCGCCGGCGGCGGGGTGGTTCGGGCGTGCGGCAGAGGCGGGGCTACGGTGCGAACTGGGGCAAACCGAAGAGCGGGGCGAGGCCTACACGATGCGGCCAAGGCAACGGAGGCACGAACGGGACCAAAAGGTCGCCGTGGCCACGCCGGCGACGAGGCCAGGCGGCGGAGGGTGCGGCCTAATGCGGCGCGGTGGCTAAGGCAAGCTAGCAAGCTAATGGAGAGGGGGAGGAGGAGCAAGAGCTCACAGCGGGGCGTAGCCGTTTAGAGTGGGCGCGGGGAAGGCGTGGTGCAGTCGGAATCGACGGCGAACGGCGGCGGGGATCCGACGAGGAAGAAGATGGCGCGGGGTCGATGCAGGGTTCCCGGGGCTCGGGCCCGTGGTCGAGGAGGACGGGCTCGACGCGGCGGAGCTCGTGGACACGTCGGGGAGGAGAACGGGGCTCGGTGGCCGCGGCTATGGCGCAGCCATGGCGACGGCGGCGCTCGGTTGCGGTGGGGAACGAGGTGGAGCTGAGGGGGGAAAGGCGCAGGGGCCGAGAGGGAGAGCGGGTGAGTGGAGGGGAGGGCTCGAGGCGTCGAGGGGATGTCGCCCTTATCCCCTCTCCGACGGGGACGGCGACAGGGTTCGGTGGCGACCGGCGAGCGCGGACGCTGGGTCGGGGGAACAGGGAGGAGGTAGGCGACCGGGGGAAAGGTGGGCTGCTGGGTTGGGCCGCCCAGATGAGCCGGCCAGCTGGGCCATCTGGCCCAGTGAGAGGGGGGTTAGGTCCAGGAAGGGGTTTGCTCTTTTTTTGTTTGTTTGTTTCTTTTTATTTTATTTCTTTTATCTCTTTTCTATTTTATTTCATTTTAATGCATTTAGGCATTTTCTAAAAATATGTTTTCTCCACAATAATTATCAGTGCAATATTTGGCACCCATCGAACATTTTTGTTTAAATTTTTGAAAACTTTTATTATTGACATTAATTTGAATTTAAATTTTGAAACGGTTTCGAATCATCGCGAGGTTAACAACAGTAACGGTGGTGACGTGGCATCATTAGCGTGGGATTACTGTAGCTTAATTATCCGGGCGTCACAAATCTCCTCCACTACAAGAAATCTCGTCCCAAGATTTAGGAGCGGTTATAAGGGGGAAGGGATCTGGTTACGAAATTCTAACGATTCTTCTCGGTCATAGTTGCTCTTCTCGAAGAGGTCGATCCATTACGTTGATGTCTTCAGTCCTCTGCTTCAGGTCATCATGATGAAGTTTGTTGTCCTTCCTACAGGATCTTCACCGTACTTACGAAAGGGTGAGCAGGGAAAACTTTTCATTGGAATAGCTTATTCCCTATAAGGACGGACTCTAACAAGATCGAGCATCAAGCGGTTAACCCAGGGGAAGAAGCATAAGTATCTCTCGAATTGAAACCTAAGAAGATGTCGAGAGCAAAGTAAGAAGGTACCATGAGCAATTTCAAACCGATAGGCAAGCGTTCGATGCCTATCAGAAGGTGAAAGGGGTTCAGAGCAACGAGAATAAGTATTGCGTCTGATACCCGAATAGATCACTTGGCAGGTGGCCCGTGAGTTACATAAGAATTCAAGCGCGAGGAATAACTTTGGAAACCGGGGGTGTACAGGAGAGTCAGGTTTCGATCCTGTGGAACTATGGGTTATGGGCCCACCATGTGGTTTTTTTTATAGGAGCAGTGACATCTTGCACGGTCATGATAGCAAGGCATGTCAGAGAACACCCTGTCAGTTATGTCGGCAACACGTTGGTACCAAGGGCGAGGGACGAAGAGAACCATTTTCCTGCTCGTTCAAACGAGGCGGACCATTAGGCAAAGTTCTCGTCCATCGGTGGTTACCGAAATGTCACCAACAATAGTAACAGGGTCTTACTGACAGAGTTGTACACCGAGGTGTTTACATAAGCAGGAGAATATTACTGCTTAGATCATATAGATCACCAGAAAGGTTAAACCAAACAATGGAAAGGAAAATATGATTATCAGATTAAACAGAAGAATGGAAAGGAAAATGTGTTTAAACACATATTTCAAGGGTATATCCTTCCCAAGGACAAGCAGCGTATCATATCCATGACAGGATAGAAAGTAGAAAACCATTTAGGTAAGGGGAGAGGAATTTCATGACATAACCCATACAGCGGTGTTTGGATAATTGAGCAAGAAACATTTAGTATTGTGCTTCAAATGTTCTTGTTGAAAATCGGAGTACCATAGACATGCTTTGAGATAGCATTGACATGGTCAACAGGTGAAGATCAGAATTTGGAAACAAAAAGGATCCATCAGGAACAACTTATAGAATAAGTCTTACAATTTCCTCATGGAAGAGTAGATAACCTTGCTGAAAGGAAAGCTTATAACAATAGGTCCTCCGGCCAGGTTTGTTCGGCATGTCATCACCTCACCGGGTCATAAATAGGCCAATGTTATAACTCTTGGAAATATGTTCCAACCATCATATCTGACCGAGATTCAGATTTGACTGGTGTCAGGATAACTCAGACTCAGGATGCCTGAGAAGAAAGGTGCAACACAAATTGTCGAAACGACATCGAAGATTCTCGGGAGATGAACTATGGAAGCGAGTTCCGAACAAGGGTTCATCATTACATCAAGGAGAGGTGAGGAGGTGACTGATTGACTCAGCGACAATCCATTGAGATTTCCAAAAGATGGATTTCCCCCACTATGTGAACAAGGAGATAACATTAGCTAGATCGAATGACTTAATGATGTATGCTCGAGGAAAACATACACAGTTAAACATTGGTTGAAATGTGCACCCGAAATATGGGCTAGGTAGCACAATCAATGTTCGAAAGATGATTCATTAAGCCATAGACGTAGAATGAAACTATAGAGTAATAACTTCAAAGCAATAGGGTTGCTAGAAGTTTAGAATTTACACATCACAGACCATTTGTCGGTATTCCTTTTAGAAACAACACGGGGACCAAGAAAGAATGGTGATCGGGAGAAGTATCACTGTACCAAGATGTCATACGAGGTGGTGAAATTCTTACGACATTCTTGACATAAAAGAGGGTAATACTCCAAGGTAGAACATATCATAAACTAGATAGCAAGGAAATCAAGGTACAACACAAAACACGAACAAGTTTGTGTTGAATGGAAGGCAATAAAATGGTCGATGATAAAACAAATCATCGAGGGCAAGGATGGTATTTCTCATCCAGAATTCGATAGATATCTTGGAAGAGCTCAGAATGTTGATGATGTTCACGACACATTTGTAGCGAGAATTTATGAAGAGGTAATCGATCGGCGATGACATCAAGTCAAAGGAACGATGAAGCGAAAAGTTATTGGAACCAGGGGTACGACACAAACTCGAAATCAAGCTTGCTGTTCAAGGCGAAATGATATGACGAGGAAAATCGACGTAAGCTTAGCTCATCGTCAAAAGTGGTGCTCCGGGAATAAAGACCAGGTAGCACAGTTAAAATCGGCACGATAATGATGTAGCCAATCAGGCTAGGAATGACGTGATCGGGTACAAACTCATAAGTAAAGAAGATTACTAAGAGTTGTTTAATCGCAGTGCGGACTCGATTCAGTTATCGGTGGTTTTGAGTGTTTTAAAACTCGAAGCCCGTGAAAAATTGGAATCAGTGAGAATGTAGCACTTGATGCAGAACTCATAAGAAGTTATGCAGTTCCGTGATAATCTTGAGATACCAGGGGGGTAATACTCGACGACAAATCAAAGTAGAGGTTGGACTGGGGTATTACTCTGCAGAAGACAAGTGCTTAAACTTGCACGAGAAATGGTATTTAAAGGAGAACATGGTCAGAAACCACGATCATAAATGATCGAACCACGGATACAAGATGAACTTATAACAAGGGGGGTCATTATTTTTACAAGCAGCTTCCATGATAAGTTATACATCGTATCCATGGGCATGAACGCAAGGTTCAAGGTCGACTCCCACTTCTTCAATGTATAACCTTCCATTCACTCCTCGCTTTGGTAAAGGCATTAGTGTTGAAAGTTTTACCTGGTGAAATACCAGATGAGTATGACTCGTGAAAACTTCTGAGTTCACACATATTAAGGAAGGCATAGGTTCAACCCGTCAGGGTATCGTGGAAACATATACCACCAGCTCGAAAACAGAGCATGGTTGAGAAAACAGAGGATACAATTTACCAAAGGCATTATATACCCATGGAAAGGCTCACAAGGTTATTCAATAGGAAGGACACTGTCGGATAAAATCCAACAAAGGAACCGATGGTCCACAAGGGATCTGATGTGAGCATCGGTACTCAACCAGAGGAAGAAGAATGCAAGGAGATCTGATTATAGAAACAACTGACTAACTCAAAGTTCAAATGCAAAAGAATTATGATTTCCAAATCAGGGGGTCAGAAGCAACGCTCTGATCAAGGATGGATAAGTTGAGTAGGCTTAGGGGTACAATCGATGGCAATTTGATAGGTCGAGATCCAGCTCACGTTTAAAATGACGTCTGAGCCGGAAGGATGAATTCTAGGATATGATTGAGGATTGCGAGCATTCGCAACAAATTGAATCAACAGACTCAAAATGATAATGACAAAAGATGCCAATAAGATTATAGACTTATGGGATTAACCATAATGCTAGTAAGCAAGAATTTCAAGAGCAACAGGCTCCTGAAGATTTTCGGAAGATCGAATGATATTTTGAACACTTTTGTGAAATACTTGAATCAACTGGGGATGAGCGGATACTCGCTAAGTGCGAGGATTATCCGTAGGGGTATTCAGGTGACAATGAACAGCAAGGTAGTAAGCTCAAAGGATTCTCGGAACAACAGAGAGAATTTCGGGGTATCTTGTAATAACAAGATCATCTGGGAAACATTGTATGAATGGTGAGTATACGTGGTTATCCATAGGAGTTTATCGACGAAAGGGAATTGCAAAAGCGATGAACACAAGTTCTCGGGTTATCAGCGGAGAGTATCTTTAGGGTCTTCACGTGCAACAGACGATCATCAGTAATAAGGGGCTCTCCGGGTGAAAGTGATAACGAGATCCTAATGTTAGATTTAGTAAAATCATTTAACCCGAATAGAAGAGAGATCAGAGTCCGAGAGTATAGGCAAGGAGTAAAAGATCCTAATACCACCCAATGGCGACGTGGGCCCGTAAGACACACAGCCATGTTAGTAAAAGTTTTTGAAATGTCTACACTCGACTTCGGCCAAGGAGTGTGGAAGGGGGATTCCTACAGGCAGTCGGCTCTGATACCAACTTGTGACGCCCCCGATTTGACCGTACACTAATCATGCATGCAAATGTGTACGATCAAGATCAGGGACTCACGGGAAGATATCACAACACAACTCTAAAACATAAATAAGTCATACAAGCATCATAATACAAGCCAGGGGCCTCGAGGGCTCGAATACAAGTGCTCGATCACAGACGAGTCAGCGGAAGCAACAATATCTGAGTACAGACATAAGTTAAACAAGTTTGCCTTAAGAAGGCTAGCACAAACTGGGATACAGATCGAACGAGGCGCCGGCCTCCTGCCTGGGATCCTCCTAACTACTCCTAGTCGTCGTCAGCGGCCTGCACGTAGTAGTAGGCACCTCCAGTGTCGTAGGAGTCGTCGTCGACGGTGGCGTCTGGCTCCTGGGTTCTAGCATCTGGTTGCGACAACCAGGTAGAAAGGAAGGGGGGGAAAAGAGGGAGAAAGGCAACCGTGAGTACTCATCCAAAGTACTCGCAAGCAAGGAGCTACACTACATATGCAAGGGTATATGTGTAAAGGACCATATCGGTGGACTGAACTGCAGAATGCCAGAATAAGGGGGGGATAACTAGTACTGTCGAAGACTACGCTTCTGGCCACCTCCATCTTGCAGCATGTAGAAGAGAGTAGATGGTAAGTTCACCAAGTAGCATCGTATAGCATAATCCTACCCGGCGATCCCCTCCTCGTCGCCCTGTTAGAGAGCGATCACCGGGTTGTATCTGGCACTTGGAAGGGTGTGTTTTATTAAGTATCCAGTTCTAGTTGTCATAAGGTCAAGGTACAACTCCGGGTCGTCCTTTTACCGAGGGACACGGCTATTCGAATAGATAAACTTCCCTGCAGGGGTGCACCACATAACCCAACACGCTCGATCCCATTTGGCCGGACACACTTTTCTGGGTCATGCCCGGCCTCGTAAGATCAACACGTCGCAGCCCCACCTAAGCACAACAGAGAGGTCAGGACGCCGGTCTAACTCCTATGCGCGCAGGGGTCTGGGCCCATCGCCCATTGCACACCTGCACGTTGCGTACGCGGCCGGAAGCAGACCTAGCCTAGTGGCGTTCCAGTCCAATCTGGCGCGCGCCACTCAGTCGCTGACGTCACGAAGGCTTCGGCTGATACCACGACGCCGGGATACCCATAACTACTCCCGCGTAGATGGTTAGTGCGTATAGACCAAATGGCCAGACTCAGATCAAATACCAAGAACTCGTTAAGCGTGTTATTTTGAAGTAACCGCGGATGCCGTCCAGGGCCAGGCCCACCTCTCACCTAGGCGGTCTCAACCTGCCCTGTCGCTTCGCCACAAAGTAACAGTCGGGGGCCGTCAGGAACCCAGGCCCACCTCTACCGGGGTGGAGCCACCTGTCCTTTCAGCCCCCTCATCAGAATCACTTGCGGGTACTCAAAGAGCCGACCCGACTTTAGTCACCACATGTGTCATGTATATAAAGTATATAGTATATACCCGTGATCACCTCCCGAAGTGATCACGGCCCAGTAGTATAGCATGGCAGACGGACAAGAGTGTAGGGCCACTGATGGAACACTAGCATCCTATACTAAGCAGTAGGATAGCAGGTAAGGGTAACAACTGTAGCAACAATGATAGGCTATGCATCAGAATAGGATTAACCGAAAGCAGTAACATGCTACACTACTCTAATGCAAGCAGTATAGAGAAGAATAGGCGATATCTGGTGATCAAGGGGGGGGGGCTTGCCTGGTTGCTCTGGCAAGTAGGAGGGGTCGTCAACTCCGTAGTCGAACTGGGGGTCGTCAGTAGTCTCGGGGTCTACCGGAAAGAAGTAACGGAGGGGGAACACAATAAATAACAGAGCAATCAAAGCAACACAAAGCGTAACATGACAATACACGGTGCTAGGTGTGCCCTAACGCGGTAATAGGTGATACCGACGAAGGGGGAAACATCCGGGAAGGTATTCCCGGTGTTTCGCGTTTTCGGACAGAGGTACCGGAGGTGGGGAAGTTGCGAGTTCGATAGGTTAGGGAGGTGTGGCGGACGAACGGGCTGCGTATCCGGATTCGTCTCGTCGTTCTGAGCAACTTTCATGTAGAAAACATTTTCATCCGAGTTACGGTTTAAAAGATATGAATTTTCAAAGATTATTTGAATTTCTGGAATTATTTGAATTTAGCAAAAATGAATTATGACGTCAGCATGACGTAACGCTGACGTCAGCAGGTCAACAGGTCGGCTGACCAGTCAAACCAGACAGGTGGGTCCAGTGGGACCCACATGTCATTGACAGGGCACTAACAGAGTTTTATAACTAACTTAAACAAGGTTATTAGCAGGTAGGCCCCACCTGTCAGTGCCTATTTAGATTAATTAATTAGTTTTATTTATAAAAACATTTTATTTAGTTTACTTACGCGGCGGGGCCCGCATGACAGTGACACTGGGCTGCCCAGTCAGCAGTTGACTGGGGTCAACCCAGTCAACTAGGCCACCAGGACCCACTGGCAGCGACCCAGGGGGGCCCACTTAGCCACGTCGGCGGACGGCGCCGGAACAGCTCCGGCGAGCCAAAACGCGGCGGCGCGCGGCGGGCTCGGCTCGGGTTTAGCGCACAGGGGGTCCCAGGGGCCGCGGTTGCTTGCGTTCGACGCGGCTCGACGCCGCGCGTCGAACGGTGGCGGTGCGGGGTGCTGGGGAGGTCGGAGCGGAGCGCCAGGAGCTCGCCGGCGGCGGGGTGGTTCGGGCGTGCGGCAGAGGCGGGGCTATGGTGCGAACTGGGGCAAACCGAAGAGCGGGGCGAGGCCTACACGATGCGGCCAAGGCAACGGAGGCACGAACGGGACCAAAAGGTCGCCGTGGCCACGCCGGCGACGAGGCCAGGCGGCGGAGGGTGCGGCCTAATGCGGCGCGGTGGCTACGGCAAGCTAGCGAGCTAATGGAGAGGGGGAGGAGGAGCAAGAGCTCACAGCAGGGCGTAGCCGTTTAGAGCGGGCGCGGGGAAGGCGTGGTGCAGTCGGAACCGACGGCGAACGGCGGCGGGGATCCGACGAGGAAGAAGATGGCGCGGGGTCGATGCAGGGTTCCCGGGGCTCGGGCCCGTGGTCGAGGAGGACGGGCTCGACGCGGCGGAGCTCGTGGACACGTCGGGGAGGAGAACGGGGCTCGGTGGCCGCGGCTATGGCGCAGCCATGGCGACGGCGGCGCTCGGTTGCGGTGGGGAACGAGGTGGAGCTGAGGGGGGAAAGGCGCAGGGGCCGAGAGGGAGAGCGGGTGAGTGGAGGGAAGGGCTCGAGGCGTCGAGGGGATGTCGCCCTTATCCCCTCTCCGACGGGGACGGCGACAGGGTTCGGTGGCGACCGGCGAGCGCGGTCGCTGGGTCGGGGGAACAGGGAGGAGGGAGGCGACCGGGGGAAAGGTGGGCTGCTGGGTTGGGCCGCCCAGATGAGCCGGCCAGCTGGGCCATCTGGCCCAGTGAGAGAGGGGGTTAGGTCCAGGAAGGGGTTTGCTCTTTTTTTGTTTGTTTGTTTCTTTTTGTTTTATTTTCTTTTATCTCTTTTCTGTTTTATTTCATGTTAATGCATTTAGGCATTTTCTAAAAATATGTTTTCTCCACAATAATTATCAGTGCAATATTTGGCACCCACCGAACATTTTTGTTTAAATTTTTGAAAACTTTTATTATTGACATTAATTTAAATTTAAATTTTGAAACGGTTTCGAATCATCGCGAGGTTAACAACAGTAACCGTGGTGACGTGGCATCATTAGCGTGGGATTACTGTAGCTTAATTATCCGGGCGTCACACCCCCCCCCGCCGCGCCCGCCTACGGGTCCGCGCCGGCCTATGGGACCGCGCCCTCCTACGGCGTCGCCGCCGCTCCGGCCTTCGCGGCTGCTCCCGCGCCGGCCTACGGAGGGTTCTACCCTCCTCAGGCACCGCCGTCGTGGGACCCGGCCTTGCTCGCTGCACTGCACTCCGCCCCGTCACCGAGCTCCTATGGTGGCGGTGGTGACTGGTACATGGACTCGGGCGCCACTGCTCACATGACTGCTCATCCCGGTAACCTCACATCTGCCACTCCCGTTCATACTCACACCCGTATCACCGTTGGTAACGGTTCCTCCCTACCCATTACTCACGTCGGTCATATGTTTTTTCCTTCTACTTCCACTCCTGTGCATATGTCTAATGTTCTTGTGTCTCCTGACTTAGTCACTAATCTTGTTTCCGTTCGTCGCCTTGCTCGTGAGAATCCTATAACTGTTGAATTTGACGATATCGGTTTTTCTGTGAAGGACGCCCGTACACGGATGGTGCTCCACCGATGTGATAGCCCGGACGAGCTTTATCCAGTGCATCCCTCCGGCGCCACCACCACCCGTCGCCCCGCCGCCTTCACCGCCAGTGTCGATCTTTGGCATGCCCGTCTCGGTCATCCCAACTCCACCGTTATGCGTCAGATTCTTCAAAGTTTTTCTTTCTCATGTAATAAAGTCGACGATCACTCTTGTGAGGCTTGCCGTCTTGGCAAGCACGTTCGTCTTCCCTTTAGCGCATCTACAAACATTTCCACCTTTCCGTTTCAGTTATTGCATAGTGATGTTTGGACGTCCCCGGTTGCTAGCAACACGGGCTATTTATACTATCTGGTGATATTGGATGATTTTACTCATTATGTGTGGACCTTCCCTCTCCGTCGCAAGTCCGACGCTCTTGCCACACTCACAGCCTTTTATTCATATGTCACCACACAGTTCGGTCGTCCTATTCTCGCTTTGCAAACTGACAACGGCAAGGAGTTTGACAACGTCGCCGTCCGCAATTTACTTGTGTCCCACGGCACCATCTTTCGCCTCACCTGCCCCTACACGTCTCAGCAGAATGGTCGCGCCGAGCGCGTCCTTCGCACGCTTAATGACTGTGTCCGCACGTTGCTCTTCCACTCCTACGTGCCTACTCGGTTCTGGCCGGACGCGCTCGCGACCGCCAGCCTCCTCATTAACATTCGCCCCTGTCGTTCCCGCTGGAACTACACCCCTCACCAGCTCCTCTTCGGTGCGGTTCCATCTTATGATGGTCTTCGCATTTCGGGTGTCTCTGTTATCCTAGCACCGCATCCACTGCTCCTCACAAACTCGCGCCCCGGTCCCTTCCTTGCATCTTCCTTGGCTATCCTCCCAACACCAAAGGTTACCGTTGCTATGATCCAGTCTCCCACCGCGTTTTCACTTTGCGGCATGTGTACTTTGATGAGCTCGTGTTCCCATTTCAGCATGTACCGTCACCTTCGGAGTCTCCTGCGGCGCGGTTCGTCCCTGCCTCCACCTCTGGCGGACCGCCCAGCCGCGCCCCGGGTCCGGCTCTGCCCGCGCTCCCCGCGTCGGCGGCCCCCGTCGCCGTGGTCCCCTCGGCCGGCCCCGCTGCGGCCCCCGTCGCCGCGGCCCCCGCCGTGGCCCCCGTCGCCGTGGCTCCCTTGGCGGCCCCCGTCGCCACGGCCGCACCCCTCACCGGTGTGGTCACTCGGGCTCGGACTGGGACCCTGCGTCCCAGCACGCGCTACTCGTCGGACGAGTACGCATGCGCGGCTTCTACCTCGACGCCGTCACCGCTCCCCACCTCCGCTCGCGCAGCCCTTCGGGATCCGAACTGGCTAGCTGCGATGCGTGAGGAGTTTGACGCCCTGCAGCGCAACCGTACGTGGCAGCTTGTCCCGCGGCCACCCCGTGCCAATGTCATCACTGGCAAGTGGGCCTTCCGCCACAAGACTCGCCCCGACGGTTCTCTCGAGCGCTACAAGGCGCGTTGGGTGGTGCGCGGCTTTCGCCAGCGCGCCGGCGTGGACTTCACCGACACCTTCGCCCCGGTTGTTAAACCGGGCATGATTCGCGTTGTTCTCCAGCTTGCTGTTTCTCGCGCTTGGCCTGTCCACCAGCTCGATGTGTCTAATGCTTTCTTGCATGGCCATCTCGACGAGCATGTGTTCTGTCAGCAGCCGACTGGTTTCGTCGACACCGACTATCCGGACCACGTGTGCTTGCTCTCCCGTTCTCTCTACGGGTTTAAGCAGGCACCTCGGGCCTGGTACCAGCGGATCGCGGCCTTCCTCCAGCAACATGGGTTCCGGTCCACACGGTCCGATGCTTCCCTGTTTGTCTACCACCAGGGCCACGCCACCGCGTACCTCCTCCTGTACGTCGACGACATCATCCTGACTGCGTCCTCGCCAGCGCTTCTTCAGCAGATCACAGCTCGCCTCGGCACCGTGTTCGCCCTCAAGGACTTGGGGGCTCTCCACTACTTCCTCGGCATCGAGATAGTGCGCCGGGCTACTGGCTTCTTTCTGCACCAGCAGAAGTATGCCTACGAGCTTCTGGAGCGAGCGAGCATGCTTAATTGCAAGCCTACTTCCACGCCTGTCGATACGAAGGCTAAGGTGTCCGCCGTCGAGGGCTCTCCGGCGTCTAACGCTCCCTTCTACCGCTCCATCGTCGGTGCGCTTCAGTACCTCACACTGACGCGTCCGGACATTCAGTATGCTGTCCAGCAGGTGTGCCTTCACATGCATGCTCCTCGTGACACCCATTGGGCTCTCGTGAAACGTATACTTCGGTACATACGTGGCACCACAGCCATGGGTCTCACCCTGACGGCCTCGCCAGACACCAGCCTTGTCGCCTACTCCGACGCCGACTGGGCTGGGTGTCCTGACACTCGACGCTCCACTTCCGGCTACTGCGTCTACCTCGGGCCCTCTCTGATTTCGTGGTCGTCTAAACGACAACCCACGGTCTCACGATCGAGCGCCGAGGCCGAGTATCGGGCCGTGGCCAACGCCGTCGCAGAGTGTTCCTGGCTACGACAGCTACTCCAGGAGTTGCTATGTGAGGTCACCAAGGCGACGCTCGTCTACTGTGATAACGTCTCCGCGGTGTACCTCGCTGCCAACCCTGTCCATCACCGACGGACGAAGCACATCGAGCTCGACATCCACTTCGTCCGGGAGCACGTCGCACTTGGTCGTGTTCGTGTTCTACATGTGCCCACCGATCAGCAGTTCGCCGATGTGATGACGAAGGGACTACCCACCTTGACTTTCGAGGGCTTTCGGTCCAGTCTTTGCGTCACCGGCGACGCTTCGACTGCGCGGGGGGGGGGGGGGGGTGTTGAACATGTGTACATGTACGTAGGTCTGGGTTCTGTATGCAGTACCTGTAGTATCTGTCTCCCTCTGTTTAGGAGACAAGATACCGGTCGCACCCCTTGTATCTACATATATGTGCCTAGTGCACGATCAATCAATTATCGATGCATCAAATCATTCTCTACAGCCTCGAATAACTACTCTCCGTAACACTTCCTAAACAAGCACACGTGTCCCTTCAAAAAAAAAAAACAAGCACACGTGTTTAGCCTTTTACTAACACACGGGTATTGATTCTTCAACTTGCACTGGAATAAAATTAGCCCTGGATATGTATGCAGTAACCTAACCAACTTTGCCACTTGGCGTTCCGGTCGTACTCAATAACAGTAGTACTCTGACGCACAAATAAGACTTTCTGAAGTATGTGATCCCGAGCTCCAGTGATCCTGGCTGAACAGTAAAATCCAAAAAAATAGTAAAAAAATTCAAAAAATCCTGAAATTTGTTGTCAAGAAACTTTGATGTTTTTTCTACATGCGTGCCAATTTTGTGATGAAATGACATTTGTGGAGGTCTCGGCAAAAAAAAAAGAAAATCATGCTCCAAAAAAACTGTTTTTGAAAGCATTTTGGAGCATCGATTTTTTTTTTGCCGAGACCTGCATGAATGTCATTTCGTCATGAAAATTTGCACGCATGTAGAAAAAACATCAAAGTTTCTTGCCAAAAAATTTCAGATTTTTTTGAATTTTTTTACTATTTTTTCGGATTTTACTGTTCATCCAGGATCACTGGAGCTCGGGATCACATTAGAGTTTTCGTTTCTGAAGGTTTTACTCGAAAAAAAAGGGACTTTGAAGCTAATCAAAACGTCCCTCTTTCTCTCTATCTTTGAGCACCCAAATGCCGTTTGTGTTTGAAAATGCAAATTGGTCGGCTGAAGATCTCTCACCTCTCTCTATACATATAACGCCATACTAACTGGACAAATCAATCAAATCTTCTGTTCTGCCCTTGTTGTATGCATACAAGTACGGAGATGGTGAGGTCCTGGTCGCTTCTTCTGCCGCTTGCTCTAGCATTGGTTGCTTCGGCTGCCCACGCTGCTATTGTGGAGCACACCTTCAATGTAATTGAGCACTTCTTTCCGTAGTACTATATGCATACAGTTCTGTTCTTCACTTCCCATGCTTAGTTTCCAAGCGCATAGTTTTGTCTCATCGAGCTTAGTTACATGTTGGCTCATATGTAGTGGGTAGTATCATAAGTGCATGCATTTTTGTTTATTAGGACATCTCTTTTCTTTTTTGTTCTTGGCACCTGGTATGCATGCATGTCATAAGGGTGTACCAACTTTTAGCTATCCGGGTGCAAGATTTTTTCTGCGTAAGCTTCATGCATAGTATAGGATGTGACACTCCATCATTACATTAAAAAAGTGTGATTACATGCTAGGACACCGCGCTATTTTCTCTCTTGGTCCGCCCCAGCATGTCATCGCTAATTAACTTAATATGCTTACTGATAGCTTTTGTCTAGTTTTGCACCTAGCCACTATGCAACAAGGTATCATTTTAGTTGGATGGTCAGGATGATTAGTTTAGAAAGAAAAAAAATCGTGTTTTACCATCTAGTCATGACGTGTGCTGATGGATTTTAACCCCTTCAAAATTAATGTCAAATTATCTCGTACTTCATCGAATTCAATCGAGGCCTATGGATTTTGTGTCAAATTGTTTCAAACTGCTCATGCGCCACCTTGAATACGTCAAGAATAAACACGTCGGGTTCAGGTTGTCCATCTAGTCAGTTGTCACATCATCCTAACATGTGGTACACGATTGGCAGTTTTTTGAGAAAATAATAAAATAGGGCAAATTGATGCCAGACTATCTCATATTTCATCAGATTCAATCCAATCCTATGACTTTTGTGTCAAATTATGGCAAACTGCTCCTGCACCACGTTGAATACGTCCAGCGAACACGGGTTCAAGCTGTCCATCTAGTCAGCTTGCCAAATCATCTTCCCCGCAAAAAAAAAGCTTGTCACATCATCTTGACATATGGTTCAAGATTGTTAGCTTTGGAAAAAACAATAAAATAGGATAAATATTTGTCGCATTGTCACAATAGTGCATTATCTCCTAAACAGGACAAAATTTTGTCATAAGTCATAACTATGGTGTAAACAATGAAATATCTTCCTCCGTTTCTAAATATAAGTCTTTTTAGAGACTCTAATATGGACTGCATACAGAGCAGAATGAGTGAATGTATACTCTAAAATAGTCTATATACATCCTTATATAGTCTTTATTGGAATCTTTAAAAAGACTTGTATTTAGAAACGGAGGGAGTACTTAAAAATATGTTGAGTGTCTTTTACCCCCTGCGTACTTGAAAATTTCCATCTATTGATGGTAATTTTCCATGTAATAAATATTGCCAAATGATAAGTGCCCGAAGCACTCCGCCCCTGACGTCTTTTGTAATTAAAGTTGTCATCCAAAAAAATTCTAAATAAAAGCTAAAATTTACCATTTAAAAAGAAAGTTGTCATGCTTGACAACTAAAGTTGCCATCCTCGCGTCACTAAACTTGCCATAAAAACGTTCGGAGTTGCCATGTGTTCGTGTCACATGTAGGGCACTTATCAAGGTCCTAAATATTTGATCTCACTCACCAGGTCGGGAACCTCTCCATTAGCCAGCTCTGCCAGCCGAACAGGATCATCACAGCGGTGAATGGCCAGCTACCAGGCCCGACGATTCGGGCCCGCGAGGGTGACACGGTGGTTGTACACCTCGTCAATGAATCGCCATACAGCATGACCATCCACTGGTAATCTTATTACTTAATATATGTCCTAAAAAAACTTAGTATATTGGTTTTGTCTTAGATCAAAACTTTGTGAAGTTTAACCACGTCTATTGAAGAAATAACAACATTCATTCATCGTGAAAATATATTTTCATATTATATTTATTTGGTATTATATGAAAACTTATTTTTATATTTTATTTATTTGGTATTATAATTGTTAATATTTTTTATGTAAACTCTGTCAAACTTCACAAATTATACTTAAAATAAAACAATGCTAAATAATACGAAACAAAGGGGTACTATTTAATTTTCGGGTACCAAAATATCGACCCATGCAGGCATGGCATATTCCAGCGTGGCAGCCAGTGGGCAGATGGACCGGCAATGGTTACACAGTGCCCCTTCCAACCAGGAGGCAACTACACGTATAGCTTCAACGTCACCGGGCAGGAGGGCACGTTGTGGTGGCATGCCCACTTCTCCTTCCTTCGTGCCACCGTCTATGGGGCGCTCATCATCCTGCCCCGTGGCGGCGCCAAGGCCTACCCCTTTGCCAAGCCAGACAAGGAAGAGGTCATCATGTTCGGGGAGTGGTGGAACGCCAACGTCTTTGACCTGCAGCAGATGGCGCTCCTCACCGGAATCCCTGCGGGGCCAGCCGATGCCTACACCATCAACGGCAAGCCGGGAGACTTCTACCACTGCTCTGCCCCAAATCGTACGTGCCAGTTAACTCTCATGATCTTTTCTGCTTAAGATTGTTGTTCATTTCTATGGATGGTGTGGTTAATAGAAGTTCTAACCTTTTTCCCATGTCAGATTATTACGTAAGTTTGATCATATATATAGAAATATAGTAATTTTTATGTTTGCGTGTAGAGACGCACATGTTTGAGGTGAGGAAGAACGAGACGTTTTTTTCGAAAAGGGGGGACTCCCGGGCCTCTGCATCAGAACGATGCATACGTCCACATTTATAGATAAAAAAGGTTCAACAAGGTTTTAATGTCTTGCAAAAAAGTAAAAATGGCAAGCTCACACAGAGCCACAACGCCAAGAACTGAAGGCCCAAAAGCCACAACCGGCTGGCACAACAAAAGATAGGTAAACTAATCGCCTATCCTGTTACATGACCGCCATCCAAACCGATTGAAAATATCCCGCGCTACCATCTCCCACCGGACAGATCCAGTAACCAAACGCTCCCTGGCCTCCGTCGGAGTGAGTAAGGACCACGTACGGATCATCACGGTAGCCCAGAATAAAACCTGCAAAAAATGAATAGTTGTTGTTCTGTTAAAAACCAAATCATTTCGGCAGTTCCAAATTGCCCATAACAACGCACATACTCCTACTCGAATGTGTCTAGTTGTTTCTGACTCTATCCCAGCAAGCCACGTTCCAAATAACGTACTGACCGAATTCGGAGGAGTAATGTTAAAGGCAATTTGCACGGTGCGCCACAAAACTCTCGCCAACGGGCAATCAAAGAAGAGGTGCTTGATAGTCTCATCCCGATCACAAAAACTACACCTAGTAGATCATGTCCAGTTGCGCTTAACCAAATTGTCCTTTGTTAAAATTACTTATTTATGTACAAACCACATAAACACTTTAATCTTAAAAGGAACTTTGACTTTCCAAACATGTTTGGAACTAGGAATACTTCTAGAGTTAATGACATCGATATACATCGATTTGACTGTAAACTCTCCAGACCTGGTAAGCTTCCAACACAATTGATCGGGCTGATGAGTTAGCTGAACCTCCATCAGTCTACTCACCAAATGAAGCCAAGCTTCCCACCGGTCGCCAACAAGCACCCTCCGAAACTGAATATTGAGGGGAATGGACTGCATAATCGTTGCAACAAGAGAATCACGACGCTGAACAATACGATACAGGGACGGATACTGGAGCGCCAACGGTGTTACACCAAGCCAAGTATCCTCCCAGAAGCGAGTGGTGTTGCCATTACCGACAATAAACTTTGTTCTATTAAAACGGCGTGTCAGTTGGTCTGACTGTCACCTGGGACAAAGTCTTGGACTACAAATACTTACTACGGAGAATATGCGCCCAAGTTGCCTCAGTCTCAACTGACAACTTGTACAGCCACTTACTGAGAAGGCATCTGTTTTTGACTTCAAGATTCTCGATACCAAGGCCCCCCTGGTCCTTTGGTCGACAGATGATATCCCATTTGGCGAGTCGGTATTTTCTCTTAAGTTCGTCACTCTGCCAGAAGAATCGGGATCGATAGAAGTCCAGCCTCTTCCTAACCCCAACTGGGACTTCAAAGAAAGAAAAGAGAAACATAGGCATACTCGTGAGCACCGAATTAATGAGAACCAATCGGCCTCCATATGACATGAGTTTTCCTTTCCAGCAACTCAGTTTCTTCTCAAACCGATCCTCGATGCACTTCCACTCTCTGTTTGTTAGCTTTCGATGGTGAATGGGTATACCTAGGTACGTAAAAGGTAAAGCCCCCAATTCACATCCAAACAAATGCCTATAAGCCTCTTGTTCGTCATTGGCTCTACCAAAGCAGAACAACTCGCTTTTATGAAAATTAATCTTCAATCCAGACAATTGTTCAAATAAGCATAACACCAGCTTTATATTTCTCGCGTTAGCCACGTCGTGCTCCATGAAGATGATTGTATCATCAGCGTACTGCAGGATAGACACACCACCATCAACTAGATGAGGCACCAAGCCACCCACCTGACCGGCCTCCTTTGCCCTCCCTATCAGGATCGCCAACATATCAACGACAATGTTGAACAAGATAGGGGACATGGGATCACCTTGTCTCAGGCCCTTGTGTGTCTGGAAATAATGACCCATATCGTCATTCACTTTAATTCCAACACTCCCTTTTTGCGTGAAAGATGCTACCTGGCGTCGCCAAGCTTCATCGAAACCCTTCATGCGTAAGGCCTGTTGAAGGAATGGCCACTTGACTTTATCGTACGCCTTCTCAAAATTCACCTTGAAAATAACTCCATCAAGTTTTTTCGTGTGAATCTCATGGAGCGTTTCATGAAGGACCACAACCCCTTCAAGGATATTCCTATAAGGCATGAAAGCAGTTTAAGTAGGCTGCACAACAGCATGCGCAATCTGTGTGAGCCTATCCGGAAGAACGAGACGTACCTGCTCCGAATCATCAACGCTGCGCTCAACACGCCTCTCTTCTTCAAAGTGGCGAACCACAGCTTCACCGTGGTGGCGGCGGACGCGTGCTACACCACGCCGTACAAGACTGACGTCGTGGTGGTCGGGCCCGGGCAGACCGTTGACGCGCTCATGGTCGCGGACGCCGCCGTCGGCCGCTACTACATGGCAGCGTCCCCCTACGATAGTGGGATACCGTCGGGGCCGCCGTTCAGCAAGACCAACGCGACGGCGGTGCTAGAGTACGCCGGCGGACCGAACACGACATTGCCGCCTGCGCTGCCACAGTTGCCGCAGTTCAACGACACGGACACCGCAGACCGCACATGGGTTCCTCTCCAACCTCACGGCGCTGGTGCTCCCCGGCAAGCCGACCGTGCCACTCGCGGTGGACACCCGCATGTTCGTCACCGTTGGGATGGGCGTCGCCGACTGCCAGCCGGAGCAGACGCTGTGCAACCGGAGCCGCACCATGTTCGCGTCGAGCATGAACAACGAGTCCTTCGTGCCGCCGAGGAGCACCTCCATGCTCGAGGCCCACTACAGCAACGCGACGGCCGGCGTGTACACCCGTGACTTCCCCGACCAGCCGCCGGTCGTCTTCGACTACACGGCCGACGCTAGCAACAACGCCACGATGCAGTACACGACCAAGTCGACCAAGGTGCGGACGCTCCGCTACAACGAGACGGTGGAGATGGTGCTCCAGAACACGCGACTCATCGCCAAGGAGAGCCACCCCATGCACCTCCACGGCTTCAACTTCTTCGTCCTAGCACAGGGCTTTGGGAACTACAACCAGACAACCACGGCGCCGCAATTCAACCTCGTCAACCCCCAAGAGCGCAACACCGTCCTCGTCCCCGCCGGTGGCTGGGCCGTCATCCGCTTCATCGCCGACAATCCAGGTACACATCATGCATATTAAATATACTCCTACTATATACTCCCTCCGTCGCAAAATAAGTATCGCTAATTTAGTACAACTTTAATACAAAATTATACTAAATCGGCGACACTTATTTTGAGACGGATGGAGTTCATTCCCTTAGAAGTTAGAATCATGATGTGATGTTATTAGCTTGCTAAGAAGATTTGAGCTTGAGCATATGCTAACTAAATGTGCGTGTTTGTTAAATGCAGGGATGTGGTACATGCACTGTCACTTTGAGGCTCATCTTGATCTCGGGTTGGGAATGGTGTTTGAGGTTCAGGATGGCCCCACACCGGATACTTCTCTGCCGCCGCCACCTAAAGACCTGCCGCAATGTTGATCGATAACCTAGCTAGGGTCAATTATTTTAGTTTGTAAATAAATAAATGACATGTCGACAATAAAAACTGAAGAGGCTACCATATGATTGGTTGGTATTTAATAGTTGTGCATTACTTGTTAGTGTTTGCAAGTTCGGTTGTACGCTACTAGAAAAAGGGCTATAGATGGATTGACATTAATAGCGCACCACCTTCTGATACGCCATTAGAGTTGAAACTACTAATGGCGCACCTGGCCCAGGGTGCGGCATTAGTAGTCGGGTGCGCCATTAGTAGTTTCAACTCTAATGGCTTATCAGAAGGTGGTGCGCCATTAGGTGCGCCATTAGTATCAAAAAAAAAAATTTAATTAGTGCGCCTGTCCAAACATACTAATGGCGCATCCAGACACAGTGCGCCATTACTAGTTGTAACTAGTAATGGCGCACCTGCCAGAAAGTGCGCCACTAATGTTGTTTTTTCTATTATATTTTTATTCCCTTTTTTGCAAAACTACTAATGGTGCACTTTTCCACCGTGCGCCATTACTAGTTTAAACTAGTAATGGCGCACTGTGGAACAGTGCGCCATTAGTATGTTTTTTTTTGCAAAACTACTAATGGCGCACCACCAGAAGGTGCGCCATTAGTATCCTGGATTACTAATGGCGCATTTAGAGTTGGTGCGCCATTAGTAAGTGGGCAGCAACAAGATATTTTGGACAGCCTCTCCTACCCACACTCACTTTCTCCCCACTTCGTTCTCTCCACCTCCTCCTTGTCTCGGGTGCCTCCTCTTTTTCACCTCATTTCCACCATAGATTCATTCAATTTAAGTGGTTAAATTACCTTGTTTTGATAGGTAAGTAAGGGGGGAAGCTATATTTATGTTGTTCTCCCTACAACAATGTGCACATGCATTTTTTATGGCCTAGCTAGATCTATGTATGTTCGTGGTGTTGCATATGTTTGTGGTGTTGCATATGTGTTTGTGTTTGGAGGTGTACCGGTATTTGAAATGCGATAGTTGCCAATATTTGCCGGAATGTTGATTCATTTCCGTTTCGGCGAGAATTTTGGCATTAAGCATTCTTTTTGGTCCTATTTTTAGGGAAAGTCATGCCAATTTTTTCTTGGTTCTAAAATATCGTTTTGCTCTACCCCGCAGGCGACCATGGTCCGCATGATGACCGAAGGCATCGTGAATAGGTTTTTGAGGTCCGCGAAGGCCGAGATGCTTCAAAAGAACGAGACGGAGATAAGATGTCCGTGTCGAAGATGCAAGCTGAAGAGCCTTATTGCGGACCCGGAATCCGGGCAGGTGCGGGACCACCTGCTCTTGCGTGGTTTCATGGATGGCTATCGGTGGCAAGGTGATGAAGATGACTACGAAGTCGTCCATGGGGGCCGGGCAAGAAATGAGGAAGGGCAGCAAGACAACCACCGCGGCTCGGGCGGGCGAGAAGACGAAGAATCCCCAGGAGATGATCACGACGGTGATGCTGTACACAGTCATCATGTAGAAGATGCAGGACATGATGATGAGGAAGATGCCGGAGCAGACGACGGGCATGATCATGAAGATGATGATGCCGGCGGAGCAGACGACGCTGGACCATCGATGGGCTGGGTGCAGGACCCTCATATTCAAGAGCTGCTTCTCAAGCAGACGGATAACGCAAGAGCTGCCGCCCGAGAGAAAGCCAAGATGGATCAACTTGAGTTAGACGCGGTTACTCCATTGTATGAAGGATGCAGGCCCGAGGATACCCGCCTGAAAGTAACGCTCATGGCTCTGGAAATGAAGGTAAAACACAAAATGACCGACGCATGCTTCGACGAGAACATGTCATTCTGGCACGAACGTCTTCCCAAGGGGAACAAGTGCCCGACCAGTTTGGAGGAGGCGAAGAAAATCGTGTGTCCTCTGGATTTACCGCACGTGAAATACCATGTGTGCATGAACAATTGCATCATTTATCGGGACGAGCACGCGGAGTCTACCATATGTCCGGTGTGCGGCGTCACTCGATACAAGAAGAGGAAGAAAGCTCCTCGAAAAGTGGTGTGGTACTTTCCGATCACTCCTCGTCTGCAGCGGTATTTCGCGGACCCTAAGGTAGCAAAGCTCCTGCGTTGGCACGCGGATAGGGAGGAGAAGAAGCGAGAAGATGACGCAAATGATCCGGAGATAGATAAAAAAGACAAGATGCTGAGTCACCCTAAGGATGCGAGCCAGTGGCAAGCGTTGAACTTCGAAGACCTAGAATTTGGGAACGATCCAAGGAACATCGTGCTGGGCGCGAGCACCGATGGAGTCAATCCGTTTGGCAGCCAGAGAAGCACACATAGCACCTGGCCTGTGTTTGTGTGGATGTACAACCTTCCCCCTGGTTGTGCATGAAGAGGAAGTACATTCACATGAGTATGCTAATTGAAGGACCGAAACAACCAGGGAACGACATCAATCTGTATCTGGGGCTGCTGAAAGAGGAGCTTGACACGCTGTGGAAAACGCCAGCCAATATGTGGGACGCCGCAGAGAAAGAATATTTCCCTATGAGAGCCGCGCTGCTCACGACGGTGCACGACTATCTCGGTTACGGATATGTCGCGGGGCAGGTGGTCCACGGATTTTCTGGATGCGTCAGGTGCATGGATGACACAATGTATCGCCAGCTAGATAGAGATCCCGGGTCTTCGAAAACCGTGTTCATGGGACATCGAAGGTGGCTTCGCGACGATGACCCGTGGAGAAAATGCAAGGATCTATTCGATGGTGAAACCGAACCCCGAGGACGCCCGCGTACGAGGAGCGGCGAGGAAATAGACGAGCTGTTGAAAAATTGGAAAGACTGCCCACTGCCGGGAAAGAAGCAAAAGGCGCCAGATCCGGGAAAGAAGCGAAAGGCGCCAGAGCCGCTGCTGAAGGTATGGAAAACAAGGTCTGTTTTCTGGGACTTGCCGTACTGGAAGATCCACCGTGTGCCTCACAGCCTTGATGTCATGCATATCACGAAGAACGTGTGTGAGAGTCTGCTTGGTACCCTGCTCAACATGCCAGAGAGGACCAAAGATGGGCCGAAAGCAAGGGCAGACTTGAAATCAATGGGCATCAGGCAGGAGCTTCACGCTATATATGATGATGATGATGATGATGATGATGATGATGATGATGATGATGATGATGATGATGATGAGGCGAAGCAGGACACGGAAAGTCATCGCAAAGGCAAAAAGGCCAAGAAGACCGGAAATGACTACCCTCCCGCGTGCTTCACTCTAAGTCAGGAGGAGATCGAGCAGTTTTTCACCTGCCTCGTAGGAGTAAAACTTCCTTACGGTTACGCGGGGAAGATAAGCAGATACCTAGACCTAGCGAAGCTGAAGTTCAGCGGGATGAAGTCTCACGACTGTCACGTGCTGATGACGCAGATACTTCCAGTTGCAATCCGTGGGATCATGGACGCGCACGTCTGTGAAACGCTATTTGGCCTATGCAACTTTTTCGACGTCATCTCTCGAAAGTCTGTTGGCGTGAGGCAACTCAGAAGGCTATAGGAAGAGATCGTGGTGATACTATGCGAGCTTGAGATGTACTTCCCGCCCGCATTCTTCGACGTTATGGTGCATCTGCTGGTCCATATCATGGACGATATCATCCAACTCGGGCCGACGTTCCTGCACAGCATGATGCCGTTCAAAAGGATGAATGGTGTCATCAAAGGATACGTTCGCAACATGTCACGTCCAGAGGGAAGCATAGCCAGGGGCTTTCTGACCGAAGAGTGCATCTCCTACTGCACGAATTATCTAGGCATCGGGAACCCCGTTGGTCTGCCTGTCAACAGGCACCTCGGCAGGCTCGCTGGATGGGGTCACCGTGAGGGTCGCCGCGAAATGCATGTCGACTTCGAGGGTCGACTCGCCGACTTTGAAAGAGCAAACCTAGTCGCGCTACAACACATAGACGTGGTCGATCCTTGGGTGGTAGAGCACAAAACCTTTATTAAGAAGACGTACAATGACCGAGGCCAACAGAGGACGGACGGAGATATACTCAAAGAGCACAACTCATGTTTCACGCGTTGGTTCAAGCAGAAGCTTCTGTCGTATCCTTTACATGAGGATTCTTCCGCGGAAGAACAACTCATATTCGCCTTGTCACAGGGCGCCGAGCACAACCTGATGACCTATGAGGCGTACGATATCAACGGCTACACATTCTACACCGAGGCCAAGGACATGAAGAGCGATGGTTATCAGAACTCCGGGGTAACGATGGAATCCTACACCGGTAACGACAAGGACAGATACTACGGAAGGATCGAGGAGATCTGGGAGCTGAGCTACGCTGGAGAGAAGGTCCCGATGTTCCGTGTCAGATGGGCCAAGAGCGTCCTAAAAGAATACCGGTATTTCACCACCATGGTTATACCCGAAGCCAAATCCAAGACCGCAGGCGCAAACGTCACCGCGAAAAATGAGCCATGGGTACTGGCTTCCCAAGTGGACCAATGCTTCTTCATTACCGACCCGTCAAAGCCCAGTCGTGTTGTCGTGAGGAGAGGCAAAAGGAAGATCATCGGAATGGATGGAGTAGCCAATGAGCAAGACTTCGACAAGTATGGCGACCCGAGAATCGAACATGACGACGATGATGAAGTAGCAGCATACACCACAAGAAGAAGCAGGACCACCCTACCTAAAGGACGTCCATTCCACAGAAGAACTCCATTTGCGAAAAAGAAGGGCAAGAAGATTGTGAACAGATAGCTAGCTAAGATCGATTGTATTTAAATCGTAGCCTTCATTTCTCGATTGTATTTCATGGGCACTTTTTGAACTATCATGAATATTTTTAAATTTCATGGACACTCGATCTCGATCCCCCTCCATCTCGATCGCTATCCCACCTCGCCAGATCCGGTCCCCCTCGCCGCCGAGCACCCCCCGGTCCACCGGCCCCCCGCACCCCGCGCACCCTCCCCCGCTCCACCGGCATTACTGTTTGATGATATTTTAAAAAAAATTATTACTGTCTTATAAAAAAATCGTAGCCTTCATTTCTCGATTGTATTTCATGGGCACTTTTTGAACTATCATGAATATTTTTAAATTTCATGGACACTCGATCTCGATCCCCCTCCATCTCGATCGCTATCCCACCTCGCCAGATCCGGTCCCCCTCGCCGCCGAGCACCCCCCGGTCCACCGGCCCCCCACACCCCGCGCACCCTCCCCCGCTCCACCGACATTACTGTTTGATGATATTTTTAAAAAAATTATTACTGTCTTATAAAAAATATTACTGTTATGATTTAAACAAGTTTGAACATATTTAAACACAAATAAATATCAAACAGCATTTTAAATGCATAAAAAAATTGTGGAGCCTGGGAATCAAACCCAGGACCTCCTGGTGTGAGAACTGGCTGCTGACCAGTCGAGCTAGTAGATGGAACTTGGTGTGGATCAGGTCAGGTGGAAGATAACCTGTTGGCTCGAGCAGAAATAAAAAAATACTAATGGCGCACCAGGGTGAGGTGCGCCATTAATATGGATGTACTTATGGCGCACCGAGGGGTGGTGCGCCATTAGTATTGTGCCCTCGCCCAAACCTATCCCCGGCCCAAACCTATCCCCTCTCTCTCCCTCGCCCTTGCCCTCGATCCCCTTCCCCTCTCCTCTCCCGACGCCGCTGCCCTGCCGCCTCGACGCCGCCCCGTCGTCCTCGTCTCCGCCCCGACGCCCCGACGCCGCTGCCCCGACCTCCTCCTCGCCCCTCGACGTCGCCCTCGATCCCCTTCCCCTCTCCTCTCCCGACGCCGCCGCCCCGTCGTCCTCGTCCTCGCCCTCCTCCTCGTCCGCGCCACCGCCGCGCCGCTCCGACCTCCTCCTTGTCCCCTCCGGCCTCCTCCGCCTCCTCAGGTACTGCCCCCACCTCTCCCTCCCCCTCCGGCCTCCTCCGCCTCCTCAGGTACTGCCCCCACCTCCCCCTCCGGCAAGCTTTGTATTCTGGCAGTCAATTGGATGCATCATGCCTTATCCAAACGCGCCTGCAATTGCTCCCCACACAGATTACTTCCATAATGCAGCATAAATTTGTTTCAGTAACCCTGTAGTGCACTTTTTTTGGAACCGTCTGTTGCCTAGTTGCTGTAAACTCTTACAAATTATCACATAGTCTACTGTTGAAGTGCAGCTAGATATTGGTGAAAATGAACCATCATAAAAATCTGTAGTAGCTACTATAGTGAAAAAATACAACCAATCTTCTTTGCACTCTTATATATGTTAGCAAGCTCTTTTATTCTACTTAAGTCAAAATTGAGCACATCATCAAGTTGTGTATTTTTTTTCAAGTACCTGCACAAAGAGACACACAGGGAAAATATGGCTTCAGAGCAACAAAAGATCAAATGAAGCCCTTGTCCATGTCCAGAACTAGTTATATTGAATTTTGATGCTTCCCCTAACATCTGACCACTTTATGTGGTCTAGGCGTTTACTGCATGAAGAAAAATAATCATGACTTTGTGCAAGACACTGACTGAAAATGGGTGTAGCTACACCCGGTAATAGGATGCATTTTCCCGGTAAAAATAATCATGACTTTGTGCAAGACACTGACTGAAACTGGTTATGAATATGTATATATATATATGAATGTTAAAGAGGAAAATCATGAAGGGTAGCTGCCAAGAATTTTAGATGACAAATTCATACTGACCGAGCACCCCCCGGTCCACCGGCCCCCCGCACCCCGCGCACCCTCCCCGCTCCACCGGCATTACTGTTTGATGATATTTTTTTAAAAATTATTACTGTCTTATAAAAAAATATTACTGTTATGATTTAAACAAGTTTGAACATATTTAAACACAAATAAATATCAAACAGCATTTTGAAAGCATAAAAAAATTGTGGAGCCTTGGAATCGAACCCAAGACCTCCTGGTGTGAGAACTGGCTGCTGACCAGTCGAGCTAGTAGAGGGAACTTGGTGTGGATCAGGTCAGGTGGAAGATAACCTGTTGGCTCGAGCAGAAATCAAAAAAAATACTAATGGCGCACCAGGGTGAGGTGCGCCATTAGTATGGATGTACTTATGGCGCACCGAGGGGTGGTGCGCCATTAGTATTGTGCCCTCGCCCTCGATCCCCTTCCCCTCTCCTATCCCCGGCCCAAACCTATCCCCTCTCTCTCCCTCGCCCTCGCCCTCGATCCCCTTCCCCTCTCCTCTCCCGACGCCGCTGCCCCGCCGCCTCGACGCCGCCCCGTCGTCCTCATCTCCACCCCGACGCCCTGACGCCGCCCTCTCCTCTCCCGACGCCGCCGCCCCGCCGCCCCGTCGTCCTCGTCTCCTCGGCGCCGCTCTCCTCGTCTCCTCCCCGCTGGCCGCTGGCCGCGCCCGTGGCCAGCCCCGTCGACAAGTTCGCGCTCCTCCCCGCCTTCCTCCAGGTACCCCGCCACCCGCCCCGGTGCTCGTGCCCGCGGCATACGTTTAACGTTAACCCACTCCGTCCGTACACATGCAATTTAGGTTAAGCTGATCCCCACCTCGCCAAAATTGGCAGCGCGCCCTATTATCAGTTCAGTGGAAACCCGTGTCGTGTACTACTGCTGTGATCCCCACTCGAACACGCCACATTTCTTCTTGATTTTGCATGTCCAGTAGCTGTTCAGCTGTGTCCACGGGAAGGGGATTTGTTAATCACCAGTCCAGTTTATGCCCGTGTTTCAGGTCAAATCATTTCCCTCTTGCTGAACCGACGGCAGTGCGCCCAATTCTCGGTTTAGCGGGTGAGCTGTTTCGGATGCTATTGCTGTGATCCCCTTACAAGCACGCCGCATTTGTTCTTGGTTGTTTTGATCAGGCAATGCATCTACTGTATCGATCATGCTACCATGTTTTTTTGGAATCTTCAATTTAGTCCTTCCTGAATTGCGACTAAATAGATAGTCTCCGCACACAGCCTGTCTTTCCGCTTTGCCCTGTTCTGAATTTGTATTGATCTGCATGTGGCGGGTGATCCAATTCATTCAACTGTGCAAAAGCTAAACATTGTTGGGTTTCTCTTCAGTCAAGTGCGCCACTCTTGTTCTCATTTCAGTGCAGATCCTTTTCGTATGCTATTCCTTCGATCCCAACTCAAGCGCGCCACTCTTGTTGTTTATTTTGCGTGTCCAGTGGCTGTGGACACATTTGCTCTTGATTATTTGATTGGGCATTGCATAAACCGCATCGACCATGGCACCATGTTTTTTGAGTCTTCGGTTTAGTATTTAGGTAAACTTTTGCTCTTGATTGTTTGATTGAGGCATAAACCAAATCACGACAATGCCGCACCCGGCCTGTCTTTGCATGAACAACACAATAACAAAAGTGAATCATAGCTCAGTTAGTCGGGATTAGATATGTCAAATGCTAGTGTTAGTATAATAAGTCAAATGGATCATATGATCTGCAGACCACATACACCCAAGAAAACCTGAAAAAAAAATGAAGTTCAACCCCTCACTTTTCCTATATGCATTGGCCTGTACAGTTGGATTTGTTTCTGATTTGAGTGTTTTCAGTCTATTTTTCTATTTCTGCTTTAACATAACGGAATAACTAATGGTGGCTGCCTAATGATGACAGACTAAGTTTCTGATTTATTTTCTATAGAAGTGTAGATTCATTGGTAGCAATTGTTTTCAGTGTCTCATGTTGCTTGTAGTGTTTTGTCCAAAATGTTGAATGATACTGCTTGGAGATGCATATATTGTTTCACCTCTTCACATGCCAATGTATTTTCCATGTTGTGATGGAGGCCTTTTTTGCCTTGTCCACCCGAGAGGCCCTTGAGTTTGCCGGAATGCCGATTAACTTCCGTTCCGGCAAATTCGGGTACTCCATATGTCCTATTTTCAGCAAAGGTCATGCTGAAATTTTCCGTGAATTTTAGCATGACTTTGCTAAAAATAGGACATATGGGGTACTTGTGACTAATGCATGGGCCGGGGTATCTTAGTAGTTAATTAAGTAGGATCAAGTGCCCCGGCGTACTTGTGACTAATGCATGGCTTTTAGGGTGCCTCGGTGTCGATAAAAACCGAAATGATGAAAGCTTAGGCTTTTAGGGTGCCTCGGCGTCGAAAAACCCTCAATGATAAAAGCTTAGCTTTTAGGATGCCTCGGTGTCGACAAACCCTAAATGATGAGACCATGATCTTGTTCCTTGACAATAACCAACTTTTTGACCAAACTTTGTTCCTATTTAGAGAGAAACATGGCCAACAACGATGAGGCCGGGGGTTCGGGCGTCAAGGCTTCTGGAAGCTGTCCCAGGAGATGGAGGAACAACCTCACTTGTATGAGGACGCCGCCTTCCCCACCGATCCTGAGACCACTGATGGTACCGCCGAGGATGACCCCACTGATGCCACCACTGATGGTGCCGCCGAGGATGCCACCACTGATGATGGCGGCGCACGCACAGATGGCAGCCAACCGAAGAGGCAACGGAAGGACCGGCGCCCGACCGTGCTCCGCACCCTCAAGGAGGAAGTTACTGAAGTGGACTCCGACGGGAATCCAACGGCGCCCGAACGAATAGTCAAGGGGTACTCGCTTCAGCTCGGGTGCATTCTCCGGAGCACCGTCTCGATCAACACCGAGAACCTGAGGCATCCTGACCGAGGGAATTTGCGCAACCTCCTCTTCGCGAAGCTGCACGAACGATACAAGTTCCCCGCTGAATTTGAAAACACAAGCCTCAAAGGGAATAAAGTGAACAATGCTGCCCTCACGAAGATGAGCAAGGCCCTGTCTACTTGGAAAAGCAATGTGAAGAGAATGATCGAGAAAGGTGAGAGTTATGAGAAGATCAAGGAGAAAAATCCTTCGATCACCGAAGATGACTACAACGACTTCAAGATCAATTGCTCGAGCACCGCAAACTCCGAATCAAGTAAGTGGGGGAAAGAAATGCGGGAGCTGAACTTAGGGGAACACACACTCGGTCCCGGCGGTTACAGAGTGGCGGAGCCTATATGGGACAAGGAGGAGGCGGACCGTGCCGAGCAAGGCCTACCGCCCCTCTTCGATAAATACGATGACAAGCAGACCAGGAACTTTGTCAGGGCCCGGTACAAGAAGGACCCGAAAACAAATGAGCTTACCACGGATCCGAAGACCAGGGCGCTTGAGCTTGTTCTGGTAAGGAATACACCCCCCCCCCGTAATTAGCTCCATATGGTTGCATTCTAATTAATGAAGCCAAATTTCTAAATGGTTCACATTCCTTCCGCAGGCGACTGAAAGCAGTAGCACGGGGTCGACTAAGAGCAACCCTTGGGACACCACTCTAAATAGGGCGTTGAATGTAATGAAGAACAAGGATAAGCTCAGTAAGCTGACGTCAGCTGGTCGTGTGGCCGGCAAAGGCTTGTCGACAAAATGGTCGTCATACTATAACACTGGTGGGCGAAAGGAGAAAAAGACCAGCTCGGAAAGCCAGGCGCGCGAGGTTCAAGAACTCAAGGCACAGGTGGCGCGGATTCCGGAGATTGTCCAAGAGCAAGTGCAACAACAACTCAGAGTGACGATCACCGCCATTGTGCCTACCTTGATCCAGGGGATTAGTGCGTGGATTGCGGGCGGCCAACAGGGGCCGCCCCCGATTCCTAGCTTCACGGCCAGCAACTCGCAGAACACGATGGCGGGCCCATTGGTGTCTCCGGCGGAGGCGGCATTGGTGTCTCCGACGCCGGCACGGGAGCTTAATGCACCCGGGTGTACGCCGGCCGGCACCTCTGCAGCAAGCGGCCCCTCCGTCAACTGCACGCCCGCCGTTGGCGGTGCCTCGACATTAGCCGAGCTCGACGCCATCATCACGGTAACTAATTAAGCCTCTCTCGGCCGAGGACTTCATCTCCTTGCCTTTGACTGGGCATCCCTAACGCCCTACATGTTTTCGCAGGGCGCCGCCGACGTTCCGTGCACTCTCCTGCACTTCGTGAACAACGAGTTGGTCGATGTCGCCAAGGGCAAAATCGTTCAACTGGGCAACCCCTTGTTCCACGGTACCCAGATGCCACCCAACTTGTTTAGGGTTCAACTGGTTCGGGTGCTGCCAGGTTGCGACGAGTTGTTGCCTCCGATTCGACCCATCGGGGCCGACGATGATGACGTGATGACCCTCAGCGCGTGCCTGAGCTGGCCCCTACTTTGGCCGAAGAGCCAGATTCGTTTGGGGGCGGGGGACACCACCCCAAAGACAACACCGCCAGTCGTGCCGGCGCCAAGTCGGCCCCATGGCAAGACCGCCGCAACGGTGCCGGACATCCCTATGCCACTGGATCCAAACATGCATATGGCACAGGATCAGAACGGCGACGACGACGATACATTAGCCAACGTCGATCAGTACTTTGCCGATCATGGGTACGGTGGCGACTTCATGGGGCCTCCTTCTCAAGAACCCAACCCAACAAAAGACGTGCGCGATCTAGCTGGTACCCGCGGAGAAGCCAAGTTGCAACAGGCGTCGTCTGCAGTTCAGCTCTCAGGAGACGCCTCTAGCTGCCGACTTCACCGAGCCTCAGATAGGCGAGGTGCGAAATATGATCAGCCCCAACACACTCAAGAAGGCGGTCTGTGAGCAGAACTCGGTCCCATTACAGGAGAAGAAGAAGGCACGCAAAAGAAAGACTAACAAGGGTGCGGGCCAGCCGGCACCGAGTATGATCCGTGCTCAGGACGGGCCACCTTCAACTGAGGATATCTCGAGGAGGGTGCATGTGGCGGGTAGGCCGATGCTACCGAGAAATATGCTCGATGCTGCAACCGGTGCTATGCGGAGTCTGCATGACAGTGTTCTTTCTTTGGAGAAGCGGCGTCTCGGAGAGAAGGATGTGGCATACCCGGTTTTCGCGGCCAAGGTGCCAGAGGGCAAGGGCTTTGTGGATAACTCCATCGGGGGTACGATCATCCTGCGGTTTGATGACATCCACGCTATGTTGAACCTTCATCCGCTGCACTACACCTTCGTTCGGCTATTTCGCTGAGTATGGAGATGCGGATCATTCGCGACAAGACCCCGGACATCGTGATAGTCGACCCCTTCTACATGCGTGCCAAGATCTTGGGCAGCGCTGGGGACCGGCAAGTCGCGAGTTCTTACCTCGAAGGCGTCATTCTGGCAAACCAAGATAAGGATAACTTCCTCGTGCCTTACTTTCCCGAGTAAGTCCTCCCCTCAACCGCCCCGTAACATATGAATTCTTAGATTTCGATCGTTTTTCTTTTAACATTCCGTGTTTTCTGCAGTGACACACATTGCACGCTCATCCTCCTAAGCCCCAAATATTCCATGGCCACGTATTTCGACCCGGACCGTCAGTCGAACGTAGACTACACAAATGTCAAGAAGGTTCTTGATGATGTTCTCCCCGGCTACGTCAAATCTGGAGGCACCTTCACCAGGCCTATTCGTAAGTACGGCAAGCACGTGTTCTCCCACAATACGACGTTCTGCTGCGTCAAGCAGCCGCCTGGCGGTCAGAAGGGTGCCTACTACGCCATCCATCACATGCGGGCGATCGTACGGGACCATCATCAACTTCTGCTACCGAGTAGACTCAAAGATTGGGCCGCGAGCGTGTCGGCAATCCAGGACGCGGACATCAGACAAGAATTCTTTCGCATCCAGTCGGAGTTTGCGGAAATCATCCATCAAGATGTCCTTCGTACCTCGGGGCAGTTCTACCTCAGAAATCAACCGTCCAACAGTGACATCGACACAATCCTACAAATGCAGGCTGACAACGCCCGTTGTTTCATGACTCCCACGATAGACGGCGGCTTCATCCACGCTTCGGTCCCTTGAGTCGAGTCGAAAGCAGTGATGCTGTGTCTAGTTCTGAAACATCGATTGGCTCATGTTGTAATTAAACTTTAATGAACTTGTAGTATGTCTCTTTGGTTTCGAGAGTCGTTCAACTTAGATGTAATCGATGCTATTAATGTCTTGCTTTTCTCTTCCGATCGTTCTGTTGCATACTTATATATTGCTTATGTATTGTCTGTGAATTGGTACTAACGTTTCGTTTGGCTACTTCATAGCGATGCCGTGGTATGTCGTGTACAAGGGTAAGGTTCCCGGAGTCTACGACGACTGGGAGGAGTGTCGGAGACAGTTTCACCGATTCAGCGGTAACAGTTACAAAGGGTACGCCACTAGGGCCGAGGCCGAATGTAGATACGCCCGCTATCTAGCGGGAGAGGGGAGGGAGCGTTGGAGGAACCGGATGAAGACGAGTTTCATCGTGATGATGCTCATCGTGATGACCGCAGCTCTCTTCTATGTGATGGTAGTTTAGATGATCGATATCGACTTGTAATGTGAAGACAAACTCGCGGTCTCGAGACTTGTAATATAATGTTCTATCTTTGTTCGGTCTTTTCAATTCGGAGACTAATATGATGAATTGTATTCAAAGACTAAAATGATGAATTGTATTCAGAGACTAATCTTTTATTGTATTCGATGAATCTGTTGTTGATGTGTGCTGTCTATATTTTGTCCAATTATACATTTTGTAACCTATGCAAAAAACAGAAAATAAAAAAATAAAAAAAACCTAATATTCATACTAATGGCGCATCACATCATAGTGCGCCATTAGTATGCCAAAGGATACTAATGGCGCATCACTAAACAGTGCGCCATTAGTATGCCGAAGTTACTAATGGCGCATCCTGTTGTTGTGCGCCATTAGTATGCCAAAGCACCTGGGTATAGATGGCCCCCTGGGAGGCATACTAATGGCGCACTGTTGTATATATACTAATGGCGCATCTGGGGTGCGCCATTAGTATACCAGATACTAATGGCGCACCAGTGATGCGCCATTAGTAAAATATACTAATGGCGTGGCACTAATGGCGCACCACTAATGCGCCATTAATGGCCAAATTAGGTGCACCATTAGTAGGCATTTTCCTAGTAGTGGTAATATGATCGTGGTGCGTGTTTGTCTATTATCCTTGGTGATTTTTTTAAATGACACTTTCCTAAAGCATCAAATTGATATGAATAAAAAAGATCAATACAATGACAAAACAACAAGGTCCAAGGAGGAGGGCGCGCACGTGTACACACACATACACACGCATGCACACATGCGCACAGGCTAAGACAACATAAAAAACGAGAAGGGCAGCACTCAGAGTCATCATCTTCAAATAAAACACTATACTTAGGGCCTCTTGGCTCTATCGTGGAATTGCAGATGCCACAACCGAAGGAAGAAGGCATGTAGGTCAACACCATCTTGATTGAGCCACCGATCAAACTGTTTTGGAGGATAGGAGAACATTAATGAATTGTTCACTTTTTTTCTAGAACCGTTCAAAATCTGTTTTTAAAATTTCAAAAACTGTTTGGAATTAAAAAGGCTCATGTTTTCAAAATTTGTTCGTGCTTTTCAAAAAATATTGAGAATTTCACAATTTTCTCATGTTTCCAAAAGCTGTTTGAAATTTCAATTTTTTTATTTATAAAAAATGGCCATAATTTTCATAAAATTGTCAAATAATTCAAAGAACGCAACTTGCTACAGCGGCTGGTGGGCAGGTGAGTCATGTTTTTTTAGTAACTGGTGGGCAAGCCAGTCAAGTCGCCCCTCCTCCTCTTTCCCATCCAGAGGCCTTGTCGGCGGCAAGAGGAGTGGGGACCCGTCCGTCTTGTTTTATTTTTCTTAGGTTTTTGTTTCTCCGACGGCATCGACGAGGTGGTGGCGACGATGACGTGTTGGAATAAAGTCTCTCCGGTCTCTCCCTACCTCGACGACGTCTGATCCGGCGCCGGCGAAGGGCCTGTGAGAGTTTGTGTCCCCAGATCGGTTGGTTCCCTTCAGATCTTCGCAGTTTGTGTATCTTTCAAGGAGTACTTTTGGCTGGCGTTTGGTGTGGCGACCATGACATCTTCTTCTGTGTTGTTCTGTGGCTTAACCCGGTTTCTCCAACCCTCTGATCTGGTGGTGGTGGATTGCAAGCTTGTTCTGCTTGGGGTGATGCTCCAACCGATGCTGCTTCAACGACTTTTAGATCTTGTCTCAAGGGGCGAGTGGCTATTGCAGTCTTCAAAGCCTGTATGGCGAGGGCATTTGCAGGTGTTGCTTTTCTTTGTTGTTGGTTCAGTGCAATTTTCAATCACCGACGGACAGCGTACAATCAGAGGAAGAAGAAGACTAGTATGCTTTTTATTGTAATTTTATTTTTTATTAGTTGTCTATCCATTGTACCGGCCTTTGTTTTCCTCGATGATAATCAGATTTAAGATGCCCTTTGGGTGTCTTTATTTCAAAAAAAAAGTCGCTCCTATGCATCCTGTTGCTGGCGCGCGCGGGATCGATCCCTCGATCCTCGAAATCACTAATTAAGGAGTACTCGTGCAAAGAACACTTCATCTTCCCAGGTCACGACAAGTGGCAACCTGGGAGTTTTCCCTTTTTTCGTAGATTCGTTTATTCAAAACGTTTTATCTCTTAAACCGTGCATCCAAATCTCAAACCGTTTTCATCATTGGATTCCTCGCGTCGAGATCTTCAAAACTAGATCCCATGTTGATAGGTTTTGACGAACTTTTTTTCACGAAAAAACCGGACGAAAAAACCAAACCGGGAGCACGGTTTTTTCCCTTTTCGAAAGAGGCACGCCCGTGCCTCTCGCGAAATCACAACCGTGCCTCTCGTGGAAGCAAAACCGTGACTCTCGTGGAAAGAAAAAAAACAGAAAACGCATTTTTTTCCTTTCCGAAAGAGGCACGCACTCTCGCGAAAGCACAACCGTGCCTCTGACAAAAGCAAAACCGTGACTCTCGCGAAAGAAAAAAAAACAGAAAACGCGTATTTTTTCCCTTTCCGAGAGGAACGGCCGTGACTCTTGCAAAAGCACAACCGTGCCTCGCGCGGAAGCAAAACCGTGACTCTCGCGAAAGAAAAAAAACAGAAAACGCGTTTTGTTTTTCCTTTTCCGTGAGGCACGGCCGTGACTCTCACGAAAGCACAACCGTGCCTCTCGCGGAAGTAAAACCGTGACTCTCGCGAAAAAAAACAGAAAACGCGTTTTTCTTTCGTTTCCGAAAGGCACGGCCGTGACTCTCGCTAAAGCACAACCGTGCCTCTCGCGAAAAAAAAAAGTGACTTTTCACGAAAGAAAAAAAATAAACGCATTTTTTCGCGAAAAGAAATTTTTGGAAAAAAAAACTTTTTGGGTCGAAACGCTAAGGAAGACCGGGGAAAAACCAAAACGTCAAAAAAACCAGGAAAAAACCGTTTAAAAAGCCGAAAACACGTGCGGAAAAATAAAAAATAAACAAAATCTGGAGGGAGCATCCAGAGCGCGACACATGGGGAATGGACGAAAGCGCGCCTAGTGGCGCTGATAGTTGCGAGGCTCCCTAAGAAGCCCTCGTTAACTAGTTGCTTCCATCGATCCTCCTCCGTTGGACGCAGCGAGCGGCATATCCTGAGAAGTAGGCCCATAGGACCCAGATAACAATATACCCTGAGAATTAGGCCCAGTGTTTGTGCCCCTCGATGGCCGTGTGCACACGCCCCTCGATGGCCCTGTTCTCGCTCGTGTCGCCGCCATCGCCGGTTCTTCCTGGTCGCGTCCCTGCCGCCTCCACCCCGCCCTCAAGCTTTGGCCATTGACCTTCAGAATTTCTGCGATCTGTACGTACCTTTTGCCGCAGCTCCTGAGTCGTTGCGTACAGATCTGACCTGCAGCCCACGGTGGTGGTCACATCGATCTTCGGCTCTTGTAAACCACGGTTGGACCTCATGCCTCGTATCTTCTTCGCTTCCTCAAATTGGAGAATTGCCGTCTGATCATCCATCGTTGAAAAAGCAAATCCTTAATAAGGGTTTCTTCTCTTGCCAAGCGCACTTTAGTATGCTATTCCGAATTTCAACTGTTGGTGTTTTTTTTTTGGATTATTGCTGCTGGAACCCTAGCTTAAGGGTTTTCTCACAAGCTCATTGTCTTTGATGGTGCTTGAATGGAGATACATATAGTACTACTCCCTCCGTCCCATAATATAAGACATTTTTTAGTGTCAAAAAAGTCTTATATTGGACGGAGGGAGTAGTTCCTAACTGATATTACCAAGAATTCGTGTCCATTGGAAATAATAATAGCTTTATTTAAGCTTCACACTTCTTCCTGTGCAAATATGAGGCCTGAATATTGATTATTCAACTTGCACGGCTGCTAAGCATGTATGCTTTAACCAATTCATGTATCAGAACTACTGCTACGGACTGCTTACATTTAGTTTACTTGGCATGTGCCTGACTTGTGAGATCTTATGAGTTTCACCTCTAGCCTACCCCAACTTGTTTGGGACTAAAGGCTTTGTTGTTGTTGTTGTTGTTGTTGTTGGCATGTGCCTGACTTATGTGGTATCTTCATGTTATATACGGAGGGAAGGAGCTTTTTATTTAATTTGCAGGACAAGTGTTGATTTTGATTAGAAATATGATGCTGCGGTATGTCATCATTGTCTTCAACATCAGTGCTTGAATGATGCTTATAATGTCAAACTTCTGGACATATTTCTCATCAATTGAATCAACTGGCAGTGGCATTAGTTTGTAGGAACAAAGCCATTGCAGAGTCGAAGCAGCTATGAATGAAGTTTGCAATGGCCTTGCTGTAAAATTGTGCACAATATAAATAATACAGCACTTTCATATTGTAATACTTGTAAGTCGTTTTCATGAAATATGTTTTTTTAACCTAACTGGTGAGATTGCCACATTTGACATTTACTTGAAGTTTGGAGGTTTCTTTGAAAATTCCAGCTTCCCAACTTCGTATTGCTCCACCATCTCTTAAAAATGTTGAATCAAGCAAGGTGTGAAACTGATTTGGGATGCAATTCCAGGTTAAACTTGTTTGAATCAAACAAACAGTGGGACTGGAATTCCAGGCTAGTTCGGCAGAAATGGATAAAATGGACAAAGAGGAGGCAATCAAAACCACCTATCATGAAGATACTACCAGTACTGATGGATCAAGGACGGATGAATACGATCCATGGAATCCTCCGTATCCTCCATGCCCTCCTGCTGTTGGACTTAGCTTAAGTGACTCTATCCGTTTAGTAGCTAAGGTGCAGTAACTAACCAACATTCTTTTTTGAACTTTATGGCATTTCTATCTTATCATGTTTGCTTTCCCTAGTATAGCTCTTGACGCCCCCTCCCCTCCCTCCGTTTGCAATGGTCACGTGAGAAAGAAGCTGCAATTGGTGCCATCAGAGCATCCAGTATAATCTTCCCGGACCGCATCCCTAAGGTTCTCTGCATTTGAGAAAAATCATTTGGTTATTTATATTTTATATTTTTCCTGCAGTATTTTGTGTGTGTGCTACTTATGCAACATTTTTGTTTTATTGTCCTATAGTGCATTGCTTATTTCTTTTTGCTTTGCTAATCGAATTACTGATTTCCTTTCACCTCTTTTGATTCTGAATGGGTCAATTTAGGAGGTGAATCATGTCTTCCATGATAGAGTGCACCATTTGGCACCCATCCTGGATAAGGATAGCGTCCGGCGCTTTCTCCGCTTTATCCGGGGAAATGGGGCGGGCATGCAATGGGGTTCGATCATCACCCCAGAGGCTTTGAACCATATGATTGCACAAAATGCGGTAAAATGTGTCAAAGCTGCCTTGGAGGGTCAGGCACCTGAGCTTGATGGGTGCCGGGCCGGTCCCAACTGCATGAACCAGTATGGATACTATCCCCTCCACCGAGCTGCTGAATTTTTTTCTGTTGACATGATTCAGTTGCTCATCCGCCATGGCGCGTCCGCCAATCTACGCACAGCTGGTGCTGAGGTCATCGAGGGCCTTCTCCCACTCCATGTTGCAGTCGAGAACACGTGCATGCACAAGTATCTAGAAGACAGTCTATTTCCTAACCACGAGCATCGGGATTACAGTGAGGCAGATGCCCACTTTATCTTCAAGCTCATCCATCTTTTGTGCCTACCTGAAATGGTTTGTATCCACCCATAAATCAAATTACTAATTCTCCAGTTCTGCAACATGGTTAAAAGAAGTTGGCATATACCTCAAACTTGAGGACCTTACTTTCTTTACGTCCATTGTCAAAGTCAGAATTGTTCCCAGCTAGAAAAGAATTTCAAGTGGCTGCAAACAAATTTGAAAATGTGTTTCTCTTTTGGTTGGAAGTGAGAACACAATTTTAAGTTAATCAGAACTGGCACCTTGCCTATAAATTCTAAAAGCACTCAGTTTTTGTCTATGCTGGTGGTTTTTGTAGAAAATCTTTTTGGATTCCACTAGGCTGATCGCAAAACACACAGATAATCTACTTGATGAGCTTTGGAATTACATAAAAGATGGAAAGCTTGCCGAGACAGCCATTTTGCTACTGGCAGCCCAAGAGCAGATCCGTGTGGGAACTTCCTGTAAGAAAATTGGAAATAGTAAGGCAGATGGGTTTCAGGTTATCTACGAATGTATTATAAACAACAGTATCAAATTACAGTCTGAAAAGGGCCAAAACCTAATGGAAAAGGAGGAATTGGAGACGAAAATAAAGCTTCATCATACAGCAATGATGCTTGTTCATGTAATTTCCAAAGCTGGTGAAGGTCTTGAATCATACATTCGAAACCATCTAGAGGTATCACAGTGTTGGTAATTGCAGTTACAATGCCTCTATTTTCTTCGCTTTACTAAAATTTGCATAGCTTCTTGGTAATTCCTGCATTATCCTGATATATATAGAATAGGAAATGCTAAAAATACTGTCAATTATTGAGATAAATAGCAAAATTTGTACTCTATCTAGAACATGTAAGTTTCTGGAACTTGATGTTTCTGAAGTTTAGTTCAGTTTACACAAATTTTGGATAAGCAATGACACTCACCATTTGGAACCTGTCGAGGTTTTTGTGTTCAGTTAGATAACATGAAAACTACATTTCACCTTTGGGAAATCTAAACTAAACAATCGAGGCAAATTCAGAAAACTAAAACAAATATAGTTAAGGCAGAATTTGTGCTTCTGAACATGTATTTATGTAATCAAATACATTCATATTACAATGTTATTTACCATTGAAACTATTCATTTTGCCTTTCCAATTTGTGATGTCTTACTTTCGTGTTTCCAATGTAAATAATTCTCTCTGTCATCCCTGAGTCATCTTTGATTATGTGATGGTGCTTATGGCATAGCTCATCTCTCACAAGTCAAAATTGTAATGCAGGCACCCCATTTCATGCAGGTGCCCTGTTTGGAGGTCCTTGAACGTGTTTCATCGATTCTCAAGGATCATGGTTTTTCTCCTGCTCCAGAGTGTGTAGACATCAGAAACCTGTATGCTTTTTACGCGTCGATTCCATTCTTCAACGATTATGGTTTTGCAATTCCAGAATTTACATACATATGCATAATTTGTGTGATCTGTGTTCTCCTACTTGTTCTTGAAGCTGCCCCTATCATGATGTGTTGTCAAGTGAGGAAATACCTAGAAAACCTGGTACGTGTCTGTCTTGTTTATTTTTTCGTGGTGTGTATTGATTTGAATTATTTATCTCAAAATTAGTTGGAAAACCCTAATTATTTTATGATGGAAATCAGGGGAAAGTGTCGCAGACAGGGAAGCTCTAGAAATGGATTATCTACGCACAGTAGTGAACAAGGTAAAGATATCAAAATATCATGGCCAAAGATTTATTGTTTGATTTTGATGACCAGATATATATATAACTTGTAAATTTGTACGCATTATTCAAGCTGAATTGATCTGACGCTCAATAGATATCCAAGCCGTGATCAAATTCTGTATAGTTCATCATATTTGTGGTAACCCAGGAAATTTACTTAATGCTAAGATACAATTGGATTTGTGAAACAAAGCAGCCAGTTTAATATCTCAATGCCCTTTGGAAAAAAATCATCTAATATCTCAAGGCAGTGTTGCCGCTTGCCGGTAGGCTTCACTGAAACATGTGATGTTTTGAGGTTTCTAACATTTAGATCTTTATTGACGCTCAAGAGCCAGGCTGCAAGGAGGAAGAGAAAACCGAGACGATGGGAGCACAAACTCGCCAGGAGAAGCTTCTTCCCATGGTGGAGATCGGTGTTATCTGCTCGGTCCAAAGTCAAGATCATCCCCCACAAATGGGCACGTCCTTCTGAATGCTTGGATCTGAAGATGGCTTGGAAGAAACCAGTTGAACGCCTGGATGGCGAGACAGCTTCGAAGAAGGCAACCGCCCAGCAGGATGGTTCTGCTGCTGCAGCTCCCGGCTCGATGGGTCGAGTTCCCATGGTAGTATATAGTAGCAAGCCCGGTGAGCTGTTTACTACAATACCGGTCGATGATATACCCAAATACATGAGGCGACACAGAAGGCAATCCAGAAGGCTGTTTAGTACAGCGGTTAGTTATCAGCCCAGGATGGTGATTGGTACAGGAGTTAATTCTCAGCCCAGAAATCTGTTTGGTACAGCGGCATCGATGCTGCTCAAAGTGTTGAAGAAGGCATGAGGAGTAGTATAGAAAAGCAAGGCTTGTTCAAGTTTCTGAGCATGCTCATGTTATGCAAGGCAACTACCTAAATAACAGACATACTTATATGCGTATGCTGTGTGTAATGCCACTGCGGAGTATATCCCGTATTCGCTAATTCTTTTCTCGAGCATTGTTCCTCTTAATCCCGGTTGGCAATCGTGAATTCCTGTTAGCGCCCGTACCGTAACAATGAGAACCTTAATTGTATACTCCAACAGAATGACTTTCTCTGGTTGTTTCAATTCAAGAGTATAGTTCAGGCGGTGTTGAGCCGATGGTCTCATGTGCTCGCCGTCAGTTCGGGGCGGTGTTTTGTTGCCTGTTCTTGTCTGGCGGATTGGCTGCCGAGTTGTGGACAACTGTGGGTCGATTGGGCGCAGACTCCGACAGAAGTTCGGAGTCAATTGGGTTCAGTTAAACTAAATTTGCTGGCTCGGCTGCACGCCACAGCCATGGACACCCTGAATGATATCTCACGTGTTCCGCAATTCCGCTGATGTTCAGCAGCTGCTCATGAATATATGCTTATTCACAGGAAATTGGATTTGTTTTTGTTTATTTTCAAACGAACATGCAACAGCAGCATGACCTCCCAGGAAGAAAACAAAGAAACTTCCGTTGCAACAAACGACCTCTTGATAGATTATAGACCACAAAACCCTCGAGGATGCTTGTACTGTTGGTACTGAAAATATCGCCTGCTTCAACAAAGGTGGTGACAAACACAATTCTATCACATACTCCCTCCGTTCCAAAATAGATGACCCAACTTTGTACTAACTTTATTTTGGAACGGAGGGAGTAACTCGCAGCACCGGATGCGTTATTATGATAATCAAATCCACTGAAATAACAAGATGGCGAAACTACATTGGTCATGATGATAATTGCTAACGCAACTAGAGGCGGAACGCGGAACATCTATGGCTCGACGGTAGTCACTTGCTGCCATTCGCCGTCGACGGCTTCTTTCCAGAGGGTCACATTGTTGTTGCCATCGGAGACCGCCAAGATGTTGCCCGTCAGCGACCACGACAGCCTCCAAACAGGGGTTCTGAAATCATTCAGGACCCTGCCTTCCCACTGCTCGCCTTCTTTTGGCGCGGTCCAGATGACGACGGTTCCATCCTGAGAGGCGCTGGCGATCGTGGACTTAGGGAGGCCTAGGTTCGGCGCCCAGGCGACGTCCCTCACCCAGTCCCTGTGCATCTGAAGGGCAGGAAAGCAGTCCATCCTCCAACTCCCGTTGGTGAGCTTCCACACCTTGACCGTGTTGTCGCAGCCACCAGAAGCAAGTTTCTGGACGTACTCGAACTGCCCAGAAGGCCCTGGACTGATTAGAGCGCCCGGCGCCATTGATGGGGCCCAGGAAACAGAGGTGACGCCCACTGGATGTGCCTGATCGATGCGCGTCGTCTCCCACCCTCCATCAGAACGAGCCATGAACACGGAAATGTTCCCATCAGACGAACCGCAAGCCAAGCAGAGGCCGAGCTCGTGAGGCGCCCAAGCAATGGAATTGACAGAAGACTTGTGCTCATTGAAAGTGTGTGCCTGTGCCCACTCATCGGGCTTACTCCCTTCTTTCCATATGATGACCCGACCATCATAGCTGCAGGATGCAAGCATGGAACCATACTTGGGATGAGCCCATGCGATTTGCTCGTGTCCGCTCAAAGTAGCAAGTTGCTGGTGCGAGGTGCCACTTACGCCAATGATCTTGATTGTGTTATCAGAGGAGGCAGTGGCAATACGCTTCCCGTAGTAATCCATTGCGATGTCATGCACCACATCTTGGTGGCCAGTCTCTATCTTATGAGGCGGCATTGTTCCAAGTATGTGTCAGCTTTAAAGTAGTAACCAACTGTTCTGTCCTGACCACCTCAGGCTCCTATCTGCCAGTAATAGAAAACTAACATTTAGAGGACATCGAGTTAAAGAATAAAGAAAAAAATGCAGTATACAATTCACTGATACAGGTAACACAGTTGCATTTCACAACATAAGGAGCTGAGTTGTTACAGTTAAAAGTTATAAAAATTATGATATTACAATTATAATTCATAACAATTTTGGTACACAAGATACATACACTGCCTTGCTACCAGCATGTCAATACTTTTTTTTTCTGTAAAATAACAAAATGAAATCTGACTGCTTGTTATAATTATGGTGATCGCAAGTATAAACCTGGGATGTACACTAACTGCAACACCCTCATACTGTATGATTGCCTCCTAGGATGATGTAACTGAAAACCCCTTCCTTTTCAATGCAATGAAACGCAAATCTTCTGCATTTTCTGGAAAAAAAGTATAAACCTGTCTGACTAATATTTAGAAATCCTGTGACAAAATTAGCCTAATAAACAAGGAATTCTAGCAACAATATACAAAGATACTACTGGGAAATTCAAGGAAGAAACTTAGACATCCCCAGAAGATAAAAATGTCTTTCAAGTGATTAACTTGTTTCTCTTCTCCCATAGTATAATGCATGGCATGACATGAGATGGTTTTATTTAATCACATGCCCAGGGAAATTGTGATTGGCAACAAAACAGTGTCTAGCTAGTTGACAATAATAGAACTAAATATTGTTCACTTTGAACATCTTATAATGAAGGACAAGACAGCAATAAGGCCATGTCACGAGAACTACAACATCTTTTGCTTCACAGAAATCGACACTTCACAGTAATTAAGAATTCAGAGGACAGTATCATCAACATCACAACTTCTTAGAAAGTATCATGCACTATTTGGAGATGCATTCAAATGGTGTATTAAGTATAAATATAACATTTGCAACCGTCAAACAACTGATCTTTAGTAAAATTTAAAGATACCACAATAGGCTAAAATAGATAATGCTCCAGCAAACACACCAAAAATAAGACGGCTCGAGTTGAAAATTCAAAGAAGCATAATCAGTTGAACCAGACAAACTTACATGCAAATGGTGCCAATCAACCCAAAATGCACCCTCACAGCATTAATAATGTCATATAGTGTGTAGGCCCATTTACTGACTAGGTTTTTGTTGGTCCAAACAAGCAAATAAATTAATTTTCCAACATGTAGCTGCTGTCTTGAGGCTTGATGATTATGTTATGGCAGCAACATGACTTCATATTTTCAAACTTTAGTGAGTACTTATGAACTTAAAAATAGTCATCCTAGAGAATGCCTTTGGAGCTTAAAAGCTGCTTGCCTGATCCATGTAAAGCTACTGGATATGCATTCTCTAGGATGACTATTTCTCTTTTGGTTGAGTCTTATTATCTTGCTCCGTATATGTACATTTACAGCAAGTATATATGTGGACAGCAAGCATATGTGAACTATTCAACAAGGCCCTAATAGCTAGCAAAGATTAAACAGTTCATACATAATACCAAAAGAACATTAAATAAAACAAGCATCAAGGACATGAACAACCAGCAATCCAGCATACACATGAGCTATTGTCCATACATAAACTAAAAGTCTGAAACACATATTATAACTGAAGCATGACCAAACCCGATTCGCAGAATAGAAGAAAGGACATGTTAAAGTCTAAAGTAAATCTGAAATGTTTTCTTATCCCAGGCACAGAACCCTCTCCTATTACTGTTAAATCAACGTATCCACGATCCATAATACTCTCAGAATTAACAGCGGCCTTTTGGTGCAGAAAATTGCAAGATTGAGCCATAACAAACTGATGCATGTCCACACCTGAAAGGCTGAAACAAAGTGGCACTTGGGGACCTCTGGTGTAACACCTCTCACTAACCTGCAAATTACTACACCCTCAGGGGTCCTCAATTGCAGGTTATTGTCTAGATGGATCAGGCAAGCAGCTTTTAAGCTCCACATTTGGATTAAAGCTCCAAATGCATTCTCTAGGATTAAACTGCCAAAACGTCTTATATTTGGGAACATAGTAGTAGTTCATTCCTTCCCTGTAACTTTTGTCGGAGCAAGAACAGATAACTAATACTGTAGTGTTGCTACTGCGAACTTCTTAATTTCTCCGGGGGACTCAACCGGTCTGTTAACTGCATCGACCATGGAGTGAAAAAGGCCTCACAAGATCTTCAGGATCACACCACTGCCTAGCTCATTCGTCTTGGTCTTTTTTGAAAAAAAAGGTGGGGAATCTCTACCCCGGTGACAATTCAAACAAAAGGCCTCACAAAGATCTCTCGGAAAAAAGACCATGCAGTTACCTCGATCTTCTTGCGGGAGGCTGAAGGCTGCAGAGTTGGGGAGGAGTTGTCGACGGCGTCAGCCGCAGCCGGCGGAGGTCGGCGGCAGGGGTCGGGGAGGCGCGAACGGGTCAGGAGCGGGAGGCGCGAGCTGGGAGGCCGACGGCGAGGAGTCGGGGAGGGGCTTGCTCGGCGGCCGCAGAGAATCGACGGCGGGGGGAAGCGCGTGCTCGACGTGGGAGGGGGTCCGGTGTCAGACCCGCATCTGGATCTGGTTTAGATCATGTCTAGTAGAGCCCTCAAATCTTTAAATCTGGTTTTAATTTTAAGGGTTGAGAATTGGCCATTTCTTTAAATCTGGTTTTAGTTTTAAGGGTTGAGAATAGTCTTTGTCCCAACCCCACCCCTTAAAACTGTCATTTGACATATCATAATTTTCACTAGAAAATGCAATCAACCTTCAAACAAACATAGAAATGAAGATCATTGATGCATAGTTTAATAGTTTACATCACACAATTATCATCTTCCCCCTCTCATCGGCACCATCACCAAAAAGTTGCACCTGGCGCCATCTCTTAGACCACTTCCACGTCCATCAAGCACCTCCATTGTCGCTGGTGGTGGAGTCCTTCACACCGCCATCGCCACCACCACTCATCGGAGTGTCACCTCGAAGAGTAGAGGACGCATCACGGAATATCCTCTTCCTCTCCATGATGTCCTGCTTGTACTCCTTTCACCACATCAATTGGTTTTCATCCATGTCCTTCTTGGACATCATCATGTGCTCCTTCTCTTCCACCATGAGTTCTTTCCATGCCTTTGCTTCTTTGACCTTGATCATCCTCTCCTCCAAGTCGGCCTTGCGCAGGCGTCGCCGAGGCCGAGGTCGGGGGCGGGGCGACGGGCGGAGGGAGGGAGGACGCGGGCGGGGTGGCCGGGGCGACGGAGGAGTCCGGCGGCGCCTCCATGGCTCGCCGCGGGGGCGACGGGATCAACGAAGCGTCCGACGGGAGGGAGCGCGCGAGGGGAAATTTCCCTCCCGCGCAACGACCGGTGGAGTGCGGGTTGGAGGTGGGTTTCCCTCTCCAATCCTCAATTTTACAGATTGGGAGGGCAACCCCAGATCCAATCCGTAAAAAAAATTAAGGGTTTAGGGGTTTAGGGGTTCTATTATTTGCCGTTTTTTCGTTTCAACCCGTAAAAAAAGTTACTTTTATTTATTTGAACGTTTAAGGGCTCTACTAGACCTGCTCTTAGGTTTTCTCTCAAGAACAAATGAACAAAATGGGTGGATCCTATATAACGCCCGTTAGCGTTAAATCGGCACAGCTTCGCTGAAGCAAAGCGAAGCGAGCGACCGACACGGGCCGGCCCACTAGCAGCAAGGAACCGGTTTTGGGAACTTTCTAGAAGGTTCCCTATACCGGTTTTTCCCTGTTTTGTTTTTTCTTACAGGGTTTTCCGGTTTTCTTCATTATTTTTGTTTTTCATTTTCCTTTTTCTTTTTCTTCCTTCTTATTTCTTCCTTTTCTTTTCTTTTTCTACTGTTTTCCTTTTTTCTGTTTTTTTGTAAATTCAATATTTCCAAAAAAAATTCAGAAAAATGCTTGAAATTCCAAATTTTGTTCAAGTTTTTCGATTATTGTTCCTGTTTTCAAATTTTGCTCACGTTTCCAAAAAAGTTCGGAATTAACTTTTGTTCGCCGTATTGAAGAAAAATGTTCACCGTACATTTAAAAAATGTTCACTCCTGTATAAATAATGTTCATCGTGTATAGAAAACTTTGTTCAAGTGCATTTGGAAAAATGTTCATCGTATTTAAAAAAATGTTCAGTGTGTATTTGAATAATGTTCATGGTATACTAAGAAAATGTTCAATTAATATTTTAAAGTATTTTTTAAAAATTGTTCAAAGTTAAAAAAATTGTTCAGATTTTCGAAATTTGTTCACAATTTTAGATTATTGTTCCTGTTTTCAAATTTTGTTCACGTTTCCAAAATACTTCGGTATTCCCTTTTGTTCACCGTATTGAAGAAAAATGAATATTAGAAAATCTTCAAATTTGTGTCCAAGAAATGTTGAAAAAGTTGAAAATACTCGGACCTGCCGCTTTTATATTGTAGACCAAGTTGTGCCATATATCAGCCATACTCAGTCCATAGCTTAGCTGGCTAGCACTGCTTGTACGCATCGCTACGTTGGGCGTTCGACTCCCAGCCGATTCCTTTTTCTTTTTGCGATTTGCTCGGCGCCTGCGAACTGGGCTGGCCCATTTGCGCGCTACCTTAAGTGAAACCAGCTCGTTTTGACGCTCACGAGCGTAGAACAGGAGCTCCCAACAAAATGGGTCCCGATAGCCTCAAAAAAAAAAGAAAGGGTCCCGAAATAGCATGTGCTCTCGAGAAAGTAATGATGTTGCCCACCAGAAGATTCTGAAAAAAATTAAAAATAATAAACGGACCGTGCCGTGCCGGCCCACGTGACCTTAAGTGAAACCAGCTCGTTTTGACGCTCACGAGCGTAGAACAGGAGCTCCCAACAAAATGGGTCCCGATAGCCTAAAAAAAAATGGGTCCCGAAATAGCATGTGCTCTCGAGAAAGTAATGATGTTGCCCACCAGAAGATTCTGAAAAAAATAAAAATAATAAACAGACCGTGCCGTGCCGGCCCACGTGACCAGGCACGGCCCAAGGTGTGCCGCGTGCCGGGCACGGCCCGTTTAGCCTGTGCCGTGTCTGGCCCATGGCGGGCCGTGCCGGCGTTCTCGTGGGCCGGCCTGATTGGCCCGGCCCGTTTGGCCAGCTATACCACCAGGTTCATAAGTTTAGACTTGACACATATTTTTGGATTTATTTTAGCCTTTTGACAATGTTTGTTTACTGAGAGCAGACGGGCTTTTGACGATGTTTGTTCAGTGAGAACACACGTTCCCATCGACCATAGAGGTATCTCAGTGATTTCGTGTGCTTGTTGAGCCTCTTAGTTGCTCATAGGGATGGGATGCGCGCGTGCGTTAATATGAATTAATGTATGTGTGTATGTATGAGCATTTGCGTGTGTATTGTGTTTAGAAAAATATAAAAACACAATTACGCATGTAGATGTCCATGTTCTATATCACTAGAGATACTAAGCTCCCAGGAAATAGGGAGCTCTCAGCGATTTGGGGTTGGAATGACGCTGTTATCCCCGGATGTGAGCTATTAAGTTTCGTTCGTATCTAGAATTAACGTGTCCATCTGCGTGTCGTACCTCCGAATGATCTTTTTTTTAAGACAAACCTCCGAACGATCTGAATTCAGGAAGGCTGAGAGGAGACCGTCTGCGGGAGGTGGGCCGTTGTTCTATGGCCCAAGATAGGCTATAGTCGGTTTGCTTCCGTCTCATGGCAGGGTGCAGTGGCACCTCCCCGAACTCACACGGGCTCACCCTGACTATCTCGGGCTCTTGGCTAGTGTATATGTATTTTTTGTGAAAAAAATATTTTCCAGCATATTGCACAAGGAATTGGTGCTTCGGAAATTGTTTTTCCAGAGTATTGTTTTTTCTTCGAAAATCGATTAAATTTTCTTTTTCCTAAAATCATGATGCAACATATGCTACGAAAAACGAATCAGGTGAATCGCTCGCTCAAGGCCGTTGCAAGATCGCAGGAGATAGGAGAAAGGAGAAGCAATGCAGACATGATAAACTGCCTCGCTCCCACTGTGCACCTTTAAATAGGTGAGCAGAAAAGAACCGCTTGGCTTAGCAACCGCACCCATCGTCGCACCTCACTCCAGTCCAGAGATAGATCTCCATGTGGCCGGACGGATACTGCTAGCTGCCATGGCCCCTCTTCCTTTTCCTCTTCCTCTTGGATCGATTACCAAAAAGCACGTCATCAACACATAATCATGCGTCATGCGCGGTAATCGAGGCGTCATGATAATACCATGGCTTCCCTGTGCCGCCTCGCCCTGTTGATGGCAGCAACCATAGTCCACCACGCGCACGCCTTGCGCGGAGGCTGAAGCATCCTCGCCAAAAAAGTCTTTTGCTCTGCTTTATGAATAAAGCAACAACTAATACATAGGAACCATACAAACACACACCAACACCAATCCTGCAGGGGATATCAACTATACAACAGAGGCTCACTCATGCAAACACGGAACAAAAAACAGGGACAAAGCAAAGCTAAATGAAGCACTAAACTAAAGGGGCTTGCTTGTTCCTAGAAATGAGCATAAGTCTTCCCTGAGCACATCGACACCACTCACCAGGAAGGTGATACGTCTCAAACGTATTTATAACTTTTTACTCTTTCATGCTGCTATATTATCATTTATATACGCTTTTATTATCATTTTATACCATTTTATATTATTTTTCTGGACTAACCTATTAATTAAGTGACTAGTGTCGGCTCCTATTTTTGCTTGTTTTTGGTTTCACGGAAAATCGATACCTAGGAAGATCCAAACACGATGCCAATTTTTGACGATCTTTTATGGACTAGAAGGAACAATGGAAGCTTTGTGAAGAGTCAAAAGGAGCCACCAGCTAGCCACAAGGGCAGTGGCCGCACCACATGGTCTTGTGGGGCCCACATGCAGAGTTTTGACCTAATTCTACCGCCATAAATCCCTATAAATAGTTCAATATCGAAAGCCTCTATCGTTCCTTACATAATATTATCGTCACCGTCGCAAGCCTCTGTTTCAAAGCGATCCCATCTGGAAGCCTATTCTGGAATTCTACCGGAGGGGGAAGCCATTGGAGGAGGCCTCTTCATCAACCTTGCTTCCTCCATGATGATGTGTGAGTAGTTTCTTTGGGACATACGGGTCCATAGTAGTAGCTAGCTGGCTTTTCTCTATCTCTCTTGGATCTTCGATACCATGTTCTCCTCCGAGATCAACCGGATGTAATTCTTATGGTGTGTTTGTTGGGATCTGATGAATTTGTTCATTGAATATTTTTAAAATTTTGAACTTTCTTTTTTGTGTAATTGAGTAACTATGTATGCTTTCCGAATTATTTGTCTTCTCCGGCCAAGATAGCTAGATGGGTAATTCTTCACAGGGAGTGGTGCATAGTAGTAGGTTCAATATTACAGTGTTTTGTATCCCAGTGATAGAACGGGGACAAGACACGTATTTGTATTGTTTCTGCTAAGTTTCTACTAAGAATAAAACGATGGGGTTTAATCTTATTATTAGATTTCTTTCTGTCTATATTATGTCATCTTACTTATTGTGTTGCTCTATTTTTATAAACTTAATACCTTGAGACGCATGCCGAATAGCGGTTTTGGGGTGGAACAATAGTAGTAGAAGCAGTTGGATAACGACCTACTTATCACGGACGTACTCCCTATACAAGATTATGCCATGAATGATCATAGTTATGAATGCTGCTTTTCTATCAATTGTCCAACAGTAATTTGTTTATGATCATGATATGTAGTTTTTTGTATATGAGGCTACTCAATGCAATATATGTATATGCCATGAAATGTAGCGTAAAATTATTTTGTACATGTGCATATGAATGGAATATTGAAAGTATATCACTGTGATGTTTGTGATTTGTATTGATGTGCAGCCCAAAGCTAGCAGTCAGAATTTAACATCACAAGCCAACCACTTCTACAGGACTGGTCAGTGATAAGACTTTGCTTAGCACTGACCGGCCGACTCTTCAGTGATAAATCTCATCACAGACAAGCTAACTGGCCCATCTGTGATAATGAAGTCATCACTTACGGACCGCTGACGCGAGTTTTGACCGGTCAATTTGTCTTTACGTTGTAGTGGTGAATATTACATTTCCTTGCTTCTCACCATCCCAGTTACATCTCAGACATCATCTGCGTGCTCGCTCTCGGCTAAGGGGAGTATCACGGGAAAACAACCCCCTTCCTTAGCCTGTTGTAATTTTTCTTTGTGATGAACCACAACCCATTGGCTAGTCGACATCATGTAGTTTCATCTAGACTGTGGCATGGGACCGTGTTTATACAATAACAAATTTCTTCATTTTCTGAACCATGATACTTGTAGCTAACTATATGATGTGGTTTTTATATTTTATTCTGCATAATGTTGTCGTACTTTTGTTGCAACTGATTACACTGCAACAATTATTGCCTTGATATTTGCAACATCTTTGATGTAAAAAATGGATTTTGAAGTGTAGCACTGTTATTTGCACAATCTTCGTGCAAAAAAAGGATTTTTATTATCCGATTATAGACGAATGTGAGTTTTACCTTGCAACAAACCTTGTTTACCAAACAATTTTTTTTGGTAGAAAGGGGATTTGGGATGTGATGGGTTTAGGGATGCTCGTACAACTGAGGAAATTGGGTGGAGGAAGGGGACACCAAATCTCCTCCAATCCCCACTCGCCCATGGTTCTGAAAAACCATATTGCTAAATGAGGTCGAAATCTGGTATTGAGTTAATGAGAAGTAACTAAGCACATTTATTAACTTGCACTCTCCCCTATACATGGCATGAACTTTAAATCAGTACTATCTTATATAATGTGGCACATGCCTCACATACAATTTCCAACTTTCCATTGTAGCCCTCATTGCTCTAAACCTAGAACTCAAAACGGTTGTGCAAATAGAAGCGAGGCAGAGGCACGGTGTCGCTCAAAAAGAAGATGACGTGCAGATGGTAAGGGCTCTGTAGATGCAGGGCTGTCTCCAGGAATTCGGGGCCCCGGTGCAAAATGCACAATGGGGCCATAAAATTTGAACATTTGCTTATAACAAAACCGAACCATACCCCCGCTTCATTATATAAGTCCAAACATATATAGTTTCATATATGATTCTCTATGACTTATGAACCAAAAATAAAGTAATACAAATACATTCGAACTCCGTGAATCATATGTAGGTTATCAAAATAATAAGTAAAAAGGTCAAACTTTAATTTCAAACGAGCTCTTTGAAATTTTGGACGCATGGCAGATTAAGCGACTAGATAAACTTGCCTACCCAAACAATTTGTATTCAGAGAAAATATGAAAATAATAATCGATAAACTGATGCACATCTACACAAATTTTTGAACAAGTATTTGAAATTTTTGATTAAGTATTAAAAAAGTTGGAAAACTACTTGAAAAAATGTTGAGTACATATTAAAAATGTTTAACGAGTATGTAAAAAATGTTGAACAAGTATTTAAAAAATGTTGATAAGTATTAAAATGTTGACTAAGCTTTCGGACAATGTTGAATGTGTATACAAAAACTGTTGATCACTTATAAAAAAAATAGTTTTTACATATACAAAAATGTAGAGTGGAAACGAAAACAAGCATAAGAAAAAACCAAAAGAAAACAAAATGGCGAAAAAACAAAACCAAACAAAAAATAGAGAAGAAACAAAATGCAAGAAAAAACAAGAAACAAAATGCAAGAAAGAATAAAAAAATAGAGAAAAAAATAAAAGAAACAAAACAAAACAGAAAAAAAATGGATGGAATAGCATCAAGTAGGACGCGCCCTACAACTAAACACAAGAGGAATCCTAGTCCGAGTGGCTAGCAGCACCGGATCGCAGCCCGGAGACGAAGATCGAACGCGCGCCAGTGGGCTGGCCCAATACGACTGATGTGGAGGTAAGACTTCAGCGAGAGTTCCCCTCTCGCCTCGCATAAAGCGACGAATAGTTGCCGCGCTTAGTAGCGACCGGATGACCAGCCCCAACGACCAGACTATTTTTTTTAGAGACATGAGGGAAATAAGTCCCCAGTTACTCGAAAAGTGCAAGCAAAGGCCGGGCTCCATAGAGGCCTTTATTTTCTTTTGCAGAGAAAATACTTTTCTATACCTAAATTTTTTCTGAAAAAAAGTATACATGTAGAAATATAGTTGTAGTATACATGTATAAAATTTCATGAACATACATATTCATATGCGATCTACACAAAAAGACAAACACATAGATTAAAATAGGTTCTTTCTTTGTTGTATTTGGGTCAGATATTTGTCTTTTTTTGTGTAGCATGCAAATAATCAAATTAGTTGATGAAATTTTATACAAACTTGAGGAATATACATACGTATCTGCAGAAAAAATTTACATTTTTAAAAACTTCTAAATATGTTTTGATTTTTTTTAAACGAGCTCCATGGAGCTTTTTTTTGAGGATAGAGCTTGGTCGTTGCAAATCCCCCAGTACCCAATTACTATGTGCACACTGCTGTTCACATCGGGCTCTAAAGAAATTCTGCCCAAACTGGGGGCCCTGCATTTTGGGGGGCCTCAGCTCACACAGGCCCCTCAATGGCCCTCCGTAGATGGTCTAATCAGCGGTAGTAGTAATGCATCCTAAAAAACTCTGATTGTCAGTTAATGATAGTTAACCATGCACATTTTTATTGGAAACTAGTGACTCTTATGCACCCTCTAACGGATAAAAGAAGGAAATAGTATGTTTGTGAAAATAAGTTCCAGAAAGTTAGTAAAGAAACACAAAAATATATATGAAAAACTCATTTGCATGTAGCATTTATAACTATTTACCTTAGGATATGAATTATTTAAAATCTTTCATTGGCCAAATCGACACAAATTTTAGGGCCTATGAACTTGGGTAATATCTCTTTCCAGGTTTGTATGAAACGCATGGTTTTTAGATCATCAATTCGACTCAAAACTCGTGTTATACATCACTAAAAATATATCCTTATGTTAATTATCAAAGGAAGCTTTTAAGCATTTTTGCGATTTTTTACGGGACCATTCAACATGAAAGTAAATGTGTAGATAAGCATTGCATTATATGCACTTTTTCCTTGAGACCAAGGATCGAACCCTGGTTCTCCCATTTACTCTCCTATATTTTGAATCTGTATGCGCGCGCCAGTGGGCCGGCCCAATATGACGCATGTGGAGGAAAAACTTCAGCGAGAGTTCCCCTCTCGCCACGCTTAAAGTGACAAATAGTTGCGGCACTTAGCAGCGACCGGATGACCGGCCCCAACGACCAGGCCACCAATAAGGCCCCAATTACTTTTTTCTGAGGAACGTGAGAGAAATAACCCAATTACTCGAAAAGTGCAAGCAAAGGCCGGGCTCCATAGAGCCCTTTATTCGTTTGCAGAGAAAATACTTTTCTGTACCTAATTTTTTGCTGAAAAAAGTATACATGTAGACATAGTTGTAGTATACATGTATAAAATTTCATGAACATACATATTCATATGTGATCTACACAAAAAGACCAATACACAGATTAAAATAGGTTTTTCTTTGTTGTGTTTGGGTAAGATATTTGTGTCTTTTGTGTAGCATGCAAAAGTTGATAAAATTTTATACAAACTTGAAGAATATACATATGTATATGTAGAAAAAATTGACATTTTTTAAAAATTCTAAATGTTTTGATTTTTTTAAAACAAGCTCCATGGAGCTTGATCGTTGCAAATCCCCGATTACCCAATTACTATGCTATACAGTATTGCTGTTCACATTGGGCCACTAAATAAATTCGGCCCAAACTGGGCCCCCCTGCATTTTGCGGGCCCTCAGCTCACATAGACCCCTCAATGGTCCTGGTTGTGCGTGGATGGTCTAATGAGCGATAGTAGTAATGCATCCTAGAAAACTTTGACTGTCGGTTAATGATAGTTAACCATGCATATTTTTATTGGAAACTAGTGATTATTATGCACCCTCTAACGGATAAAAGATGGAAATGGTATGTTTGTAAAAATAAGTTCCAAAAAGTTAGTAAAGAAACACAAAAATATATATAAAAAACTCACTTGCCTGAAACATTTATAACTATCTCTATTCCTAATGAAGCAGTTGGTAGTCTCACTTCCAGGGTTTTTTTTGTCCCACCTCCCATGTTTTTTGGTACCTCCTCCCACCTTCGCTGGTTTTTTTCGTAGATTTTTTTCGTCCCCTCCCCCCACTTCATCGGTTTATTTTCGCGTCACCCTCTCACACAACGAAAGAAATCTGAACAGATCAGAACTTTTCATACTGGCGCAAGTTATTTAGTAATGTAGAATCAATCACGAACAATATCTAAAAATCAAGTCTAAATTAATTAACCTTACCTTAAATCACTCAATCACATTAATTAGAAAACAAATAATTGATTTTCAGAAAAATCACTTAATCACATTAACCTTACCTTAACTCAAGGATGGTAATCAATCTCCAAACAAAGGAAACAATACATCGAGGGAGCAGTAAATAAACTCCCTTTCTTATGACATGTATATGATCTTCCCTTCCCTCTCCGTTGTCGAGCGTTCTTGATTCTCGAGGCCGATGCTTGGGCTACGTCACTGGGTCGCGACGGTGCCGGTGGACGAGGACAGCGAGGCTGGCTGCCGCGGCACCGTGTTGGCCGCGGCCGGTGAAGGGGGCGAAGAAGGGCGGCTTCCCTGGCCGTGGCCCTGGGAGTTGGTGCGGTGGAAGCGGCACTTGAAGGACCTGGCGTGGGTGGCCGGCGCGCAGACCTACTTGGAAGCGGACCCGTGGCCCGCGCCGGACGGCGCCGACGCCGACCCTGGCCACCTCCTCTGCGTATTCTTGGAGCTGTGGCTGGCCGATTTACATGAAATTAATTTCCTCAGTTGTGGTGGCAAATATAATACACATAATCCATATTGTTATGCACTTGTGTGTGTGAAATAGATGGATTATGGTCCCGTACCCAATAAGATGGATATGTGTGTGTGTGTGTGTTAGAGAGAGAGAGGGAGAGGGGGAGAGAGAGTGAGGAAGAGGGAGGGAGAGAGAGTGTGTGTTAGGATTTGATGGTAAAAAAGGTCGCCAATGTCACTTGATATGTATGAGAATATTAATATTGAACTCTTAAAGTTAATGTGGCCCCGTTGCAACGCACGAGCGTTCTTCTAGTTTACCTTAGGATATGAATTACTTAAAATCTTTCAATATCCAAATCCACAGAAATTTTAGTGCCTATGAACTTGGGTAATACCTCTTTCCAGGTTTGTGTGACAGGCATGGTTTTTAGATCGTCAATTCGACTGAAAACTCGTGTTATACATCACTGAAATATATCCTTAGATTAATTGTCAAAGGAAGCTTTTAAGCATTTTTGTGGGTTTTTACGGGACCACTCAACATGAAAGTAAATGCGTAGATGAGCATTGCATTATATGCACTTTTCCCCTAGGTAGATAGGTACATCTAAATATTACTTTTAAAACTGGTGATCCATACAGTGGAATGAAAGGAGAAATTCGTGGAGAAATGGAGTGGGCGCAGACAACAGTCCAAACACTGTTCAATAAAAAAAATCCCAAAGAAGACGTAAAGCAGAAGTGAAAACCCCATTGTACCACCCCGCTGAATTCACGCATGCTCATGCGGCCCCGTTACTTATTCACCAGCGATGCATTCACCTATTTCCCCTTTCGCCCACAGTTCCATCGTTGCAGACAAACCCACCCTCCTCCCGTTGTATCTCACTCTTCACTCCTTCTCACCACATCCACGCCATACCCCTTTTGCCGACGCCGCTTCCAGATCTGGAGTGGCCACAGAAGCGCCGTTTGAGGGTGCGACTTCGCTCACGGCCATGGTGAATTCGACCGAGCCGCCGACCGAGCCCCCCTCCTCAAATCGCGCGATCGAAAGCAGCGTCGGGGAGGCGGGGGGCACTGCCGCGGAGGCTATGACAACGTCACTGAGTGCCCACCGCGAGGCGATGTCGTCGCTCTCGTCGACACTCAAGATGCCGGGGAGCCATCGGGTGCTGCGATATGCTCCCGTCAACTGTGCTGGTGAAGCCATCGCCCCGGCCATGGGCTCCTCCTCACAAGATCTCAACAAGGTCAGCCAGAGGCTACAACTCGGGCTCGGTGAAGTGATCGTGGCACCGGGTGTCGGCAACCCCAGGGACAACGAGTCCCCCGTGGTCACTGAGGCGGTTTCTCGGCAGCCATTGAAGGCGCACCCCCGCCGCCGCCGCCCTGCTATGTCATCCCACACGGACGCGGCAGCCGTGAGTGTGCCACCACAGGCGCCCGAGCGCAAGCGACGGTTGGTCCGCGCCGATGCGCTCGACAGGCCACGGTTCTCCGCGACGCTCTCCACGGAAGAGATTGAGGAAGACATATATGCCCTCACCGGCGCGTTGCCGCGCAGCCGCCCTCGCCACTGCCCACCCGCGGTGCAGAATCAGATCAATGTGAGATCCCGTTCCTCCTCTGCTCCCTCCCTCACTCCCCTTGTAATTTGAGCTCCCGTCGCTCCTCACCAGGGACCCATTTGTAATTCTATAAATGTTCTCATCCCCAGCTGCTACTTCCCGGTTCACGCTTATCGGAGATCAACGCGGAGTCCTACCGGGTGCCAGAGGATCGCTGACCCTCTCAACTCAACAAGCGTCGTCGCCCAACAGTAGGCAAGCAAAGTGAATTTGGCGATTACAATTCACATTCAGTTCATTGCTGCCATTGTGAGTTACATAATCCACCGATTAATTGATCACATAGAGTAAGAGTTGGTATGTATGAATCCCATCAGCAGACTAGTTGTAAGCAACGAGTGATGACTTGTCAGTGTTCTTTTTTATTTCGAGTTGTAGTAAGTGATATTCTGTTCCGTAGTAATAGTAAGTGATACTCTGTTCCATAGTAGCACCAGTGGTCGTTCGTAACTTTGGTATCATCAACGATTGGAAGGACGCAATGTGGTGTACTAGTAATTGCATTGCCATCGTTGGTCGAGTTAGTACGTTCGTTAACGTCCACCCCCTATTGCAATCTTAATGCCAGTACTGCATACAGTTTCTTGCTCTTCTTTCTCTGGAAGATGTTTTTGGTAGCTAACTGTGGTCGCGAGTGACAGTACTACTGGGTTGTGTTCTAGCTAGCCGACACATGGGCGTGGGGACCAAATGGTCTCGAAAACCCTGGCACTGCGTGGCCTTGGCAGTGGGCGCTGCACAGTTCGTCGTCTGTTCTTTGTGGGGCTGACGTGTCAAGAAGGTCCAAATAAGGTAATTGAATGACATGCACATCTCTAAAATCTGGGTGGTCCTTATCGTCGTCCTCGTGGAGCGTCCCATGATTTGGTGATGCAACACGGTTCATACGCTTTCTAGGTGTGTGGCCCGTGGATAGGCTCCGTCCATGCACATATTTAGTTTCTTGCTGGCAGTAGGCCCAAAAAGGTTACCTCTGAGCTGCTTATTTATTAGCAGATGTTAATATTTGGTTCATATCAATCATAAAACAATATACCTTAGTTGTGGGACGCAACATTGACATGCATGCATATGAAGCTGAAATAAGCTTAGACTACTCTTTATATCGTTTGGAGGTTCTTTCTATGATTCTAAACCCTATGGTTTCCATTCCTATGAACGCCATTCGGATAAAGGGAATGGTACTGGCAAAATTCATTTGGATTAGCCTCCTATATCTCAATTCCATGTGAATTTGAATATTGGCTCCAACCTCTTTTTAACAACCATCCATGTGGGATCAAGACGGTCATTCTTTGTTCTATCCGAGCGACTATTCCTATAGTTTTCATGTCTTTTGTGGCAATACTATATTTTGCACTCCCAAACTTGTCAGATTTATTTGTTATTCGCATTCCTAATACATATGATTAATCTCAATTCATTTATTGTCCATTCAAAATGATGTATTTCAAAAGAAATTTCTATGGAACTCGACCCAAAAGATTCATAGCACATTTCGAACCTAAAATAGGCGGCATAAATTTCAAATAATTTAGTCCCGAGTTAGGTAGCCCAAGGCTCACAAAGGAATCCAACTTCTGATCTTGCCCCTGAAAATTGGGGTAGAGAGTAAATTCTAGGCTATTTATCAATCTATGGGAAGAAGAGGTTAATGGTATATACAACCATTACATCTAATGTGTTCTCGCTCCTCATATCTCATAGTGTTCCCTCTCTCGGCCATCTACGACCTGCTTTCCCTCAAATTTGGCAAGATTTCACAACTCCAATTAATACCTAGCAGGGACATCTTGGTCCAAAATTGCTCTTTCTGCTGCCCGTGATCTTCATAAAAAAATGCGCCAAATGTTGATGGTTGGTGGGAATATAAGTTTTTGATGTGATATCCTCCTCATTTGGGAGATTAAATCTAAGGCCTACTTAGACAGAACAAACTTGTGCGAGAGTCTGTGATCTTGGCAAAAATTTGTGTGCCAAACATTGAGGGGTGGTGGGAGTTGTTGATGTGATATCCTGCTAATTTGGGAGATCAAATCAAAGGCATGTTTAGACATCCCAAATTTGTACAAGAGTCCACCATCCACAGTTCAATTATTAATCACCATAGAATTGAAACCACCCTAATACATTGATCTTTAAGACTTGTCGGTCATGTATGATAGCCGACCAGTGTTACAGTGCTAAATTATCACTAACCATTTGTTCTCCATGGCTGTAAGTGGTGACAATGTAAAAGATTTTGTGTATGTGCATATGAAATGGAATGTTGAAAATATAACTACGTGATGGTGTGATTTGTATTCATGTGCAACCCAAAGCTACTAGCCAGAAATGACATCACAGATCAGCCACTTCGATAGGGCCGGTCAGTGACAAGATTGTGCTTAGCACTAACCGGACGGCTCGTCGGTCATGAATCTCATCACAGACAGGCCAGCTAGCCCGTCAGTGACGATGAAATCATCATTGATGGGCCGCTAATGCGTCAGTGATGATACAATTTGGCTTGACAGTTCTATTTGGCGTTGTAGTAGTGAATATTACCTTGCTTCTCACCATCCTCAGCTACATATGGACATCATCTACGTGGTCTACATGCTCGCTCTCGACTCGGAGGAGTAAAAAAGGGAAACAACACCCTTTCTTAGCATGATGTATTTTTGCTTGTGATGAACCACAACCCATACGTTAATCGACGTCTTGTAGATTTATCTAGACCGTGGCATGTGTCCGTGCTTATACAGTAACATTTTCTGAATTATGGTACTTGTAATTAACTATATGATGTTATTTTAATTTGTCATTTTGCATAATCTTGTATACTTTCATTGCAACAACTTACATTTCTACAATTATTGTCTTGATATTCGCAACATCTTTGATGTAAAAATTGGATATTGAAGTTTAGCACTGTTATTTGCACAATCTTTGGGCAAAAATGGATTTTTGTTAGCCGCCGATAGATGAATATGAGTTTGGCTGTATAAAACCTTCTACCAAACTTTTTTTCATAGAAAGGGGATTTGGTAAGTTACGAGTTTGGGGATGGTTGTGCAATTGAGGGAACTGGGTGGGGGGGGGGGGGGACCTCCAAATCCTCTCCAATCCCCACTCGCCCATGGTTCCTGAAAACCTTCTTGCTAAATGAGGCCGAAATCTAGTATTGAGTTAATGAAAAGTTACTACTCCCTCCGTTCCCAAATATAAGTCTTTTTAGAGACTTCAATATGGACTACATACGGAGGAAAATGAGTGAATCTACACTCTAAACCACGTCTATATACATCCGTACTTAGTCCATATTCAAATCTCTAGAAAGACTTATATTTAGGAAGGAAGGGAGTAAGCACATTTATTAAATGGTACAGTCCACTATACATGGCATGGATTTTAAATAAATATATCTTACATAATGTGGCGCATGCCTCAGATACAATTGCTAACTTCCAATTGCACCCCTCATGCTCTAAACTTCGCACTCGAAATGGTTGTGTAGATAGAAGCAAGGCAGAGATGTGTCGTCCCTCAAACAGAAGATCACATGCGGAGGGTTAGGGCCGGTAGATGGTTTAATCAATGGAGTAGCAATGTATCCTGATAAACCTTCTAAATATAGATTTTAAGTAAATGATAGTTAACAATGCACATTTTTATTGGAAACTAGTGATTTTTATGCACCCTCTAATAGAGAAAAGAAGGAAATACTGCGTTTGTAAAAAGAAGTTCAAAAAAGTTCGTAAAGAAAGACAAAAATATATATTAAAAACTCTTTGCATGAAAAATATATAATTATTTACCTTAGGATATGAATTATTAAAAAATGTCAATAGTCAAAGTGACACAAACTTTAGTGCCTATGACAACAGGTATTTATGAAAATGTGTACTATCTCTATCGAGGTTTGTATAGCAGGCATGGTGTTTAGATCGTCAAATCGACTAGCAAAATGTGTGTTCTACGTCATTAGAATTATATCATTAGTATCATTGTGGAAGGAAATTTATAAGCATTCTTATGGATTTTTAGGGACCATTCAACATGAAGTAAACATGTAAATGAGCATTGCATTATATGCTGTTTTGCAATAAGCTAATGGGAACACCTTAACAACATTAAGAAATGGTGATCCATGCAATGGAATGGGAGGAGATATTCGCAGAGAAATGGCACACTCAACAATACATATCAAACAATAAAAGCAGATGGTTCTATAATTAAGTCCTAAAATAGTCATAAAGTAGAAGTGGAAACCCCATTGTACCACACACTGAACTCACACATGTGCATATGCCCCTGTTACTTATTGGCCAACAATCCTCCTCGTCTTATCTTTTTCTCCTCTCCTCACCACATCCACTCCATACCCCTCTTGCTGTCACCGCCACCAGATCCGAGGTGACAACAAAAGCGGCGGTTGAGGGTGCGACGCCAACGCCGACCATAGTGAACTCAGCGGACCTATCTCCCGTGGCTCCCTCGTCGGATCCCAACGCGGAGGAGGCGTTAGGGAGATAAGGGGCGCTGCCGTGGAGGCAGTGACGATGTTGTTGAGCACCCGTCGTGCAACACTGTCATCGCTTCCATCGACACTCAAGGCGTGGGGGAGCCAACGGGTCTTGCTGTGTGCTCCCATCAACTGCGCCAGTGAAGCCATCATCCCGGCTACAGGATCCTGCTCGCAGCAGCTCGACGAGGTCAGCCAGAGGCTAAAGCTCGGCCTCAGCAAGGTGATGGCGACATCGGGCATTGGCAACTCTATGGATAACGACTCCTCTGAAGTCACCGAGGCTGTTTCTCTGCGGCCGATGAAGGCGTGTCTACGCCGCTGCTACCGCCCTACTGTATTTTCCCACTCGGCCGCGACAGCTGCAGGCACGACGTCGTAGGCAGCCGAGCACGATCGGAGTTTGGTACGCGCTGATGTGCTCGACAGGCCACGGTTCTCCGCAACGCTCTCCATGGAGGAGATGGAGGAAGATATCTACAACCTCACTGGTGCTCTACCGCACAGCTGCCCTCCCCGCCGTCCCCCGACGGTGTAGAAGCAACTCGATGTGAGTTCACGTTCCTCCTCTGCAACCTCCCTTACTTCCCTTACATTCCATATTCTATCGCTCCTCCCGGGGGATCCATTGTAATTCCATAAACGTTCTTGTCTCTGGCTGCTACTTCCAACCGCGGGATATCAGAGATCAACGCGGAGTCCTACCGGGTGCCGGACGATCACCGACCCCCTCAACTCAACAAGCGCCATCGCCTACCAGTAAGCAAGCAAAGTGAATTCGACGATCACAATTCACATTATTCAATTCATTTCTACCATTGTGAGCTACATAATCCATCGATTATTTGGTCAGACAGAGTCAGAAATGGTATGTATAAATCCCATCAACAAACCACTTGTAAGCAACAAGTGATGACTAGTGTGTGATTTTTTATTTTGAGTTGTAGTTAGTGATATTCTATTCCGTAGTAGCAATGGTGGTTCATGACTTTGGTATCATCAGCAATTGGAAGGAAGTAATGTGGTGTTTTAGTAATTGCATTGCCCTTGATTTTCTAGTTAGCATGTTCGTGCCATCCCCTATCACAATCTTAATGCTAGCTAGTACCAACTTTAGTGCATATAGTTTCTTGCTCTTCTTCTGTAGAAGATGTTTTTGGTAGCTAACTGCCATGGCAAGTGCCTGTACTACTGTTTTGCGTTCTAGCTGGCTGGCAAGTGGGTCCGAGACCGAACGGTTTCGAAAACCTTGGCATCGCACGGCCTTGGCGGTGGACGCTATATTGTTTCCTGGTTCCTTGTGCGGCTGGCGTCCCCCGGTGAGGTAGTTGAATGACATGCACGTATCTAAATGCTAGGTGGTCTCTATCGTGAATCGTCACCCTGGAGCATCCTAGGTTTGTACACTCTCTGGGTGCGAGTGAGGCCGCACTAGTAGAAAAAGGGGCTTTCGTTCGGGCCTGGCCAGCCCATTAGTCCCGGTTCTGCCACGAACCGGGACCAATGGAGGCATTTGTCCCGATTCGTGAGCCCAGGGGGCCGGCCGGGGCCTCGTGGGCATTGGTCCCGGTTCGTCTGGGCCCATTTGTCGCGGCTCTTGGCACGAACCGGGACCAATGGGCCTCGCTCCTGGCCCACAACCATTGGTCCCGGTTCGTGGCAGGAACCGGGACAGAAGGATGGCCTTTAGTCCCGGTTCCAGCCACGAACCGGGACAAATGAGTTGCCTATATATACCCCATCGCCGGCGAGCAGAGCACTCCACAGTGCTCTGTTTTTTGCTGGCCGGGGAGGAAGGGCATTTGGGTGCTCTAGCTCACCTCTTATGCATGTGAGGTGTTCGATGAAATGCCCGAGCCACACTAGTTAAGCTTTCTCCTCTCGAAGCTCGACCTCCGAGCTCCATTTTTTCCGAGATTTGTCTAGGTTTAGCGGTCCGTCACGCCCCGTCCTCGTCTTCACCGCCGTCGATCGCCCGCGCCGATCTCGTCGCCGGCACCACCGTGGTGAGCCTCTTGTTCTTATCTTCTTTCTGAAAGAAAAAAATCTTACTTTAGATAGATACTTGTCTAATTTTCTTACTTTTGACACACATAATTATATATAATGCACGCAGATGAACCGGCAATGGATGTACGGTGACAGACACACCTCTGAGTACATTAAGGGCGTGCATAATTTTCTCGAAGTGGCTGAGGCAAACAAGCAGAATGGTTTTATGTGTTGTCCATGCCCTAATTGTGGGAATACGAGGTCTTACTCTGACAAGAAAATCCTTCACACCCACCTGCTTTATAAGGGTTTCATGCCACACTATAATGTTTGGACGAAGCACGGAGAAATAGGGGTTATGATGGAAGACAGCGAAGAAGAAGAGGACGATGACAACTATGTGCCCCCTGAATACGGTGATGCTGCAACGGGGGAAGCTGAAGATCAAGAGGAAGCTGAAGATCCAGAGGAACCAGACGATGTGCCCGATGATGATCTCCGCCGGGTCATTGTTGATGCAAGGGAAAAGTGCGAAAGTGAAAAGGAGAAGCTGAAGTTCGATCGCATGTTAGAGGATCACAAAAAAGGGTTGTACCCCAATTGCGAAGATGGCAACACAAAGCTCGGTACCGTACTGGAATTGCTGCAGTGGAAGGCAGAGAATGCTGTGCCTGACAAAGGATTTGAGAAGCTACTGAAAATATTGAAGAAGAAGCTTCCAAAGGATAACGAATTGCCCGACAGTACGTACGCAGCAAAGAAGGTCGTATGCCCTCTAGGATTGGAGGTGGAGAAGATACATGCATGCCCTAATGACTGCATCCTCTACCGCGGTGCGTACAAGGATTTGAACGCATGCCCGGTATGCGGTGCATTGCGGTATAAGATCAGACGAGATGACCCTGGTGATGTTGAGGGCGAGCCCCGCAGGAAGAGGGTTCCTGCGAAGGTGATGTGGTATGCTCCTATAATACCACGGTTGAAACGACTGTTCAGAAACAAAGAGCATGCCAAGTTGATGCGATGGCACAGTGAGGACCGTAAGAAAGACGGGAAGTTGAGAGCACCCGCTGACGGGTCGCAGTGGAGAAAAATCGAGAGAAAGTTCTGGGCTGAGTTTGCAAGTGACCCAAGGAACGTATGGTTTGCTTTAAGCGCGGATGGCATTAATCCTTTCGGGGAGCAGAGCAGCAATCACAGCACCTGGCCCGTGACTCTATGTATGTATAACCTTCCTCCTTGGATGTGCATGAAGCGGAAGTTCATTATGATGCCAATTCTCATCCAAGGCCCTAAGCAACCCGGCAACGACATTGATGTGTACCTAAGGCCATTAGTTGAAGAACTCTTACAGCTGTGGAATGGAACAGGTGTACGTGCGTGGGATGAGCACATGGGGGAAGAATTTGACCTAAAGGCGTTGCTGTTCGTGACCATCAATGATTGGCCCGCTCTCAGTAACCTTTCAGGACAGACAAACAAGGGATACCACGCATGCACGCACTGTTTAGCTGACACCGAAAGTATATACCTGGACAGATGCAGGAAGAATGTGTACCTGGGCCATCGTCGATTTCTCCCGACCAACCATCAATGTCGAAAGAAAGGCAAGCATTTCAAAGGCGAGGCAGATCACCGGAAGAAGCCCGCCATGCGTACCGGTGATCACGTACTTGCTATGGTCTCTAATTTACACGTAATATTTGGAAAGGGTCCCGGCGGACTAGCTGTTCCGAATGACGCTGAGGGACGCGCACCCATGTGGAAGAAGAAATCTATATTTTGGGACCTACCCTACTGGAAAGAGCTAGAGGTACGCTCTTCAATCGACGTGATGCACGTGACGAAGAACCTTTGCGTGAACCTGTTAGGCTTCTTGGGCGTGTATGGGAAGACAAAAGATACACCTGAGGCACGGGAGGACCTGCAACGTTTGCACGAAAAAGACGGCATGCCTCCAAAGCAGTACGAAGGTCCTGCCAGCTACGCTCTTACCAAAGAAGAGAAGGAAATCTTTTTTGAATGCCTGCTCAGTATGAAGGTCCCGACTGGCTTCTCGTCGAATATAAAGGGAATAATAAATATTCCAGAGAAAAAGTTCCAGAACCTAAAGTCTCATGACTGCCACGTGATTATGACGCAACTGCTTCCGGTTGCATTGAGGGGGCTTCTACCGGAAAACGTCCGATTAGCCATTGTGAAGCTATGTGCATTCCTCAATGCAATCTCTCAGAAGGTGATCGATCCAGAAATCATACCAAGGCTAAGGAGTGATGTGGCGCAATGTCTTGTCAGTTTCGAGCTGGTGTTCCCACCATCCTTCTTCAATATCATGACGCACGTCCTAGTTCATCTAGTCGACGAGATTGTCATTCTGGGCCCCGTATTTCTACACAATATGTTCCCCTTTGAGAGGTTCATGGGAGTCCTAAAGAAATATGTCCGTAACCGTGCTAGGCCAGAAGGAAGCATCTCCATGGGCCATCAAACAGAGGATGTCATTGGGTTTTGTGTTGACTTCATTCCTGGCCTTAAGAAGATAGGTCTCCCTAAATCGCGGTATGATGGGAGACTGACTGGAAAAGGCACGCTAGGAGCGGACTCAATAATATGCAGGGACGGGCATTCTTGGTCTCAAGCACACTACACAGTTCTACAGAACTCTACCTTGGTGACCCCGTATGTCGATGAACACAAGAACAGTCTGCGCTCCAAACACCCGGAGCAGTGTGACGACTGGATTACATGTGAACACATCAGGACTTTCAGCAGTTGGTTGGAAACACGTCTCAGAGGTGACACCACTGTTTGTGATGAGTTGTACTCGTTGTCCAGGGGACCATCTTCGACTGTATTGACTTACAAAGGATACGAGATAAATGGGAATACATTTTACACGATCGCCCAAGATCAAAAGAGCACCAACCAAAACAGCGGTGTCCGCTTTGATGCAGCAACCGAGAGGGGAAAGGACACATATTATGGTTACATAATGGACATATGGGAACTTGACTACGGACATGATTTTAAGGTCCCTTTGTTTAAGTGCAAATGGGTCAATCTGTCAGGAGGCGGGGTACAGGTAGACCCACAGTACGGAATGACAACAGTGGATCTGAACAATCTTGGGTACACTGACGAACCGTTCGTCCTAGCCAATGATGTGGCACAGGTTATCTATGTGAAGGACATGTCTACCAAACCGAGAAAAAGAAAAGATAAGGAAGCGAATACATCATACGATGAGCCAAAGCGCCACATAGTTCTTTCAGGAAAAAGGGACATTGTGGGAGTGGAGGGCAAGACAGACATGTCTGAAGATTATGAAAAGTTTCATGAAATTCCTCCCTTCAAAGTCAAGGCTGACCCAAGCATCCTGATAAACGATGAAGATTATCCATGGTTACGGCGCAATAAGCAAAGCACACAAGCGAAAAAAAGTGAAGACTTTCTCTCCACAACTATTATGATGATACCATGCCAACTTTCAACCTTTTCGTAGTTCATTTGAAATGCCTGTTGTAACAGACGAGTTTCCGTATGAAATCCTGATACTTCGAAACAGATTGTCCGTTTTGTACACGAAGTGCATCCAGTTTTTGCCGTAACCCTCTCTACTTTCTTGCACATGCTATGTGGGTGAAATGATGATACCATGCCAACTTTCAACCTTTTCAGAGTTCATTTGTAGTGCTTTTCAATTTCATGGTCTTATAGCTCAAAATAATCAGTAAATGCATGGAAAATAACAAATGAAGTCAGAAAGGGTTGAAAATTGATGATGTGGCTTTGAATGGTGCACTTTGAACACAGAAAAACTATGGAGTTCAAATAAGTTCTAAAAGATGAAATCCCTTTGTAACAGACGAGTTTCCGTATGAAACCCTGATACTTCGAAAGAGATTGTCCGTTTTGTACACGAAGTGCATCCAGTTTTTGCCGTAACCCTCTCTACTTTCTTGCACATGCTATGTGGGTGAAATGATGATACCATGCCAACTTTCAACCTTTTTAGAGTTCATTTGTAGTGCTTTTCAATTTCAGGGTCTTATAGCTGAAAATAATCAGTAAATGCATGGAAAATAAAAAATATCATAAAATAAATAAATAAGTAATTAGAAATAGAATAAAATAAACTTTAATAAAATATACAAGTAGAAACAAAATAAAATAAACTTTAATAACATAACTAAAATTATCAACATATTTTCTGTTCAAAACATTATAAGCAACCTCTAGTATTACTGAAACTAAAATTATATAAAATTGATGCAACTAAAATTATCAAAGTTTTTTCTGTTCAAAATCATTAAAAGCAAAAAGAATTTTCATAAAGAACTTTGTTTAGAAACTTTAATAGCAAAAAGAATTATCATAAAATAAAATAAATAAGTAATTAGAAACAAAATAAAATAAAATAAATAAATATTTTGTTGTAAGTAGAAACAAAATAAAATAAATAAAGCAAAAAAGAAAAGAAATAAACTGGAAAAAAAATAAAAAAGCCACCTACTGGGCCACCACGGCCTGAATACGACTAGAAACCCACCAATGGGCCAGGATTCAGGCCCGTAGAAGGCCCAATAGGCCCACAGGCAGATACAGTGTGTTTAGGCCCGAAAGCCTGCATTTGAGAGGAGCTCGAGAGGGCAGGGGGAGTGGGGCTTATAAACCACTCTCGCGCTCCCTCAGCTAGCAGAGGTGGGACTAAACTTTCGTGCCGCGATGCGGGCAGCACAAGGCCTTTAGTCCCGGTTGGTGCCACCAACCAGTACTAAAGGCGTACATTGGTACCATTTCATGCCAACAACCGGTACCAATGCGCACCCTTTAGTCCCGGTTTGTGCCACCAACCGGGACCAAAGGCCTCTGGTTCCCGCCCTTTAGGCTGCTGAAAAGCGACCTTTGATCCCGGTTGGTGGCTCCAACCGGGACTAAAGGGGTGCTTTGGTCCCGGTTGCTGCCACGAACCGGGACCAAAGGTCTGTCTATATAAGCCACACTTGTGAAATTTTCGGTTCAGTTCTTCTTCCCACTGCCCCGACGCTGTCGCCGCGTGCTCCCCTGCCCCGACGCCGTCGCCGCGCGCGCCCCTGCCTCGACGCCGTCGCCGCGCCGCCGCCCCTGCTCCAACGCCGTCGCCGCGCGCCGCCCTGCCTCGACGCCGTCGCCGCGCCGCCCCGCGTCGTCACCGCCCCGGTCCGCGCCGCCCTGCCCCGACGCCGTCGCCGACGCCGCCCCAGTGAGCCCCGGCCCCCGCGCCCCTGCCCTGCCCCCCGCCGCCGCCGCCGTGGCCGCCGTAAAAAATATATGATTAGATGATTTTTTTGTTCATAGATGTGATTTTTTGTTCATATATCATATGATGTTTTTATATTGTTCATAGATGATCGATCATATTTGTTCATATGTATGCAAGCGAAGTCGTTGTAGTTAGTTGTACTGTTTAGGGTTAGGGTCGTCGAGGAAGGAAATTAACGAAAGAAGAAAAGAGGAAGAAAAGAAGAAGGAAGAAGAAGAAAAATAAGAAGAGGACGAAGAAGAAGAAAAAAAGAGGAGAAGGAGAAGGAATAGAGGAGAAGAAAAAATAGATTAAAAATCTTTTTTTTCTTCTTCTCCTCTATTCCTTCTTCTTCTCTTTTTTTCTTCTTCTTCTCTTTTTTTCTTCTTCTTCCTCTTTTTTTATCGGGTATGTCGTTGTCGATATACCCCCTCCCCGATAACTTCGACATGAGGGGGGGGGGTCGATAAATAATAGAACTAGTTAAACAAGTTTATTTTTAGTAAGTACTACTTTATTTTATTTATAGTAAGTGCTTAGTAGTTGAACTAGTTGATTTAATAAAACTACTTTATTTTACTATAGAAGTAGTTTATTTTTAGTAAGTACTACTTTATTTTATTTATAGTAAGTGCTTAGTAGTTGAACTAGTTGATTTAATAAAACTACTCTATTTTACTATATATAGAAGTAGTTTATTTCAGTAAGTACTACTTTATTTTATTTATAGTAAGTGCTTAATTAGTAGTTGAACTAGTTGATTTAATAAAACTACTCTATTTTACTATAGAAGTAGTTTATTTTTAGCAAGGAAATTAATAGAACTAGTTTATTTTTTTAGTTCAAGCAATTATTCCCGCATCGACATCAATGATGCCTATCCCGCATCCTCGTCGTCGACTCGGCGGAGGAGGCCGGCTTGATCAGAGGGGCCATGTCTGGGACTGGGCTCCGCCGGGCTGGTATTGGGAGCTGCTACCTTCCGAGGGGCGTAGGTTGGTGAGGAGCCAGCCCGTCGTTGACCCGATCCTTGTTTGGTGGCGGTCGCGTGGGCCAATGACGGTGCCTAGGCTTCCGGACACCGCGGAGGTGGTACGTCACCGTGTCAGCGAGGAGGACGAGCACGTCCGTCGCTACATGGTTGTGTTGGAGGGCAGGTTCGACAATACCTGGGAGGTTCTTCAGGGATCTCACTGGAGCTATGATCCTGTGATGGTTCATTCTCTTTGGGTGTCCACCGTCCGCGCCGATACCCGTCGGGTGCTACGGTTCTAGCTGTACTAGCGATGCTATATATATGTATGATAGTATTCGAGGTGTATTAGTGATAATATTTGACGATGTACGGATGGAAGAGATGATGTAGTTTTGCTTTGAATGCATGCTAATTTGAATACTACTTTATTTTACGATTTGGTTTTGCTTATTGAATGCTCAAATTGGAGAACTACTCCTACTTTGAATGCTAAAATTGGAGAGCACTATGCAAGGCGTATGCATATGATTAGTTGATAGCTTATAGGGTTTTTGTTGTCGCAGAAATCTAGGAGCCCCCTCCATCATCCCCGCCGTCGTCCCCGTCACCGACCCCCTCCGACCTCGAGGTGAGACCAGCCAAATCCTTTTTTAGAAAGATAATTAAACGATATTTCGGGTTGACTTTAAGTCTGTCGAGTCTCCACCATATATGAGAGGACGAAGAATCCCGACTGTTGTCGTGGGGTAGCTTCTCCTTCGTTCCCGTGTGCTAGACAATTTGGTGTAATGCACTCGGGAACGAAAGGAGGAGCTACCATCACCGACGGTCACAAATGTCAGAGAGGAATCAGTGAGGGAGAGTTCCACCATATATATATGAGAGGACGAAGAATCCCGACTGTTGTCGTGGGGGTCGATTCTCCTTCGTTCCCGTGTGCTAGACATTTTGGTGTAATGCACTCGGGGACAAATGGAGGAGCGACCATCACCAACGGTCGAATGTATACACCACGTGAGCTGAGAGTTTTCAAGAAAAGACTCGACAAACCGATAGTCAACCCGTGATGAATAATAATGATCTAATTTAGTTTTTGTAGTACATATATTTAATTGTACAAGTTTAATCTTTGAATTATGAACGTAGGAAATGTCGTTATCGGACGACGAAAGTCTCCCGGGGGAGTGCGCCTGGTGCCACGACGATCGAGGTTTGTGCGACAGGCCTCACCTGGACGATGATCGGCGCTTCAGCATTAAGCTCGAGGAGACCTTCGATGTTGAAACGGTACGCAACGGCGACAAGTGTTTTTTTCGTAATTAAGCATGACTTCAACTATTTCAATGTGTAATTTTCATCTTTTACAATTCGAGTATAGCTTATCCCATGCCATGCAAGACGCTATGTCTTGGAGAGGATGGATTTTGAAGACCATGAAAATTTTGAAACGAAGAAAATTCACCTAAGGACCCATCATGATGTGGATTTTGAAGTAAATCTGTATAATGCTGAGAGCGTAACCCATTTTGGTTGCAAAAATTGGGAAGCATTTTGCAAGATGTATGGTTTTGATGAGGGTATGCTTGTCACCATGGATCTTGGTGATCCTGACATCGACCAAGACAATATGGACATTTGGGTCCTTGTTGATACGCCTCCAGTTCTACCGCTATGTGAGTTTCTCAAACATAGTTAATTATTAACTAATTTATATTGTTTATTTCAAAATAGTTGACAGCTTATTTCCATTGACAACTTATTTTGATTGTTCAAACAATGTGCAGAACATGGTAGACAAAACCAACTACACCGATGGCTCCGAGTTAACTTATCAGGAGAAAAATCATCTGATCGGATTTTCTACTGATCTTGAGAATTACAATATCTACAATCAAACTCCTCAACATTATGATCAATGCGTGCCACTAGTGCACGTGTTGAACTACGGTAACTACCATGGAGATACCCTGGTAAGATTTTTTACTATTACGACATCCGTGCATCTTTTGCATACTTCTAAAACTAGTACATCATTGCTAACTATGAAGTTATTACTATGTTTTTCAACAGAGAATCCCAGAGGATTGTGTGCCTCATTTGATGTATCAGAATGGCAGCCTTCGTGTTTTGAACATATATCCAGGTCATCCTACGAATCTCAACTGTCCATACCGGATTTCTAAAAGAAGTGGAGACATGCTAATCAGAGAATGGAAAAAATGTATGGACAGTCGTAAGGAGGTTCTTGGAAGCAAAAGGAAGCGCCGCGCAAGAATTGGAGACAGGATGATCTCCATTCTCCATAATGGAGAGTCAGGTTCTATATTGTTTTATGCTATTTTACCTTAAATAGGGTATTTAGGTCATGCATAATACTGATGATCATGTGCTAAGAACAATTAAGTAGGGTTGGTTCGATGACTATCAGGATGATGATCGTATGACTTGTTATTAATAATGAGTAGAAGTTGTATGATGATGATTAGTAGGACTTGTTATTATGATGATGCATGATGCGAGTATGAAGAGTTATTATATATCTGTGGGTGAAATGAACATGGATTGGATTGAAGTGAAGGCAACATGCATGTGGTGCATGTCGAAAGTTGTACAATCCAAACTTGATCAAGTTAGGATTAGTATTACTTTCGACATGCACCACATGTTGCCTCACTTCAATCTAAGTCATGGATTGAAGTGAAGGCATAGCAGTAGCACGGAGATAAGAGAGGACACATCTCTCTATTAGCTACCTATATAACAACCTAAATTAACCCCCAAAACCCCTAAACCACCTCCTTTCAAAAAAAAACCAGCCCCTGAAATGCTGACGCATGGAAGCTTATTGGTCCTGGTTGGTGCTACCAACCGGGACCAAAGGCCCTCCTGCCTGGGCTCGCCGGAGCGGCCACGTGGAGGCCCATCTGTCCCGGTTGGTATAAGAACCGGGACTAAAGGCCTAGGGCATTAGTAACGACCCTTTAGTCCCGGTTCCCCAACTGGGACAGATGGGCCTTATGAACCGGTACATATGGCATTTTTCTACTAGTGCCGGTGGATGGGCTCCATCCATGCACATGTTTAATTTCTTGCTGGCCGTAGCGGGAAAAGGTTATTATCGAGCCAATCATTTGTCATCATATGTTAAACAAACTAGATGAATATCACGCGCATTGCTACGGGACATATAGTAGGCTTCTAAATGCTAAATGGCTTGGTCTCAACAACAATTGAATGGTTGTTTAGTTTTTTAATAATGGGCCACTGATTCCTTTTTGGTTGTTTGCAAGAAATTGGCATGCGATTAAGTACATGCTAAATAGGATAGAGGATTTGCAATTAGTATTTTGAAAATTAGTCATACAACCAAATAGAATTTAACGTTTGTTCTGATACACACAAATACGAAAGATGATTTGATTTGATGAATATTTGTCAAAGGCAGATGTTGCTGTGGTGATTTAGTTTTGCAAGTTGAAGAAGTAGAGTTTCCGTCCAACAAATAGTGTAGAATTGCAGACACAGCAAGCAAATGAGGTTAATTTTTAAAAATAGGTCAACTCCTCAACATTGCTTCAAAAAGTATTATTGCAAGCAAGCACAGACATAAGCCAGATGAAGCTAATAAATCTAGCTTGTGAGTTTTGAGAAAATAAAATACTTATATAACCATATTCTCTTGGCCTCATTGGTGGTCACAGATGATATTTTTAGGCTACCGCTATAAGTGGTTCACGACAATCACTCCACCGACAACGACAACCTATAGAGATTTATTTTGGTCTCTATTTTATGATGAATCAAACAAAAATTTATAGCCAATCGACACTTTAGGAAAGACAAATAAATTAAACTTCAATGGGACCAGCAAAATTCATAGATTTTTTCCACACCTTGTTAAATCGAGCTCTGCTGCAACTCATAATAACAAACTATGCGAGTGGATATATTGATCTCCACTTTGGTTGAATGTTTGTGAAAATTTGACTGAGATACAGAGAGACCACTACTGATTAGATTGGAGGTGAGATAACTAAACTAACAAAACATGCTGGTGGTGGCACCAGGAAGATAGCATCGCTCTTCGGCAATATGGACGACAAAGACACACAAATAGACTGCTTTTGCCAGAACCTTGATCGGGTTGCCTGCTTGTGCCACTAGTAAGGAGCAGGAGCAGTAGGAAGATGCAACATATGACTCCTGCAATTGTATCTATGTAAACAATAGGGAGTTAAAAATGCAACTGAACGAAATGTAAAGGAAATTACCGACTTGCATATTCTTGAGTTAGGTTGTACACGCCGTATGTACATTTTATTATATCATTATATATATTATATATATGTGCACAAAACTCTTGTACGCAAGAACAAAATAGCATTAGCTAGTGTGTTCCTCCGTTGGACTGTGGAAAGGTTGATGTTTCCGTCACAACGTCGACTCGTCCCGGATTCTTTTCCACTGATGCAATAGCTTGCACCGTATTCGATATTTCGATAAGGCAGTAAATCGGTAGCTTAAGAAAAAAAAAATACTCTGACTCGGATGGAAATGAACGGATCAATTAGATTGGAGACACAAGCAAGCTTAGACCAGGACCGACTAACTTGGAGACACCATGCTGGCAGACCAAACAATAGTTCAGTTTATGATTATTATTCCCTCAGAAGAGGCACGTACGGTACGTGCATCGATCGATCACTTCACTTCTTCTTGGCGAGGAAGACGTCGGAGAGCACGGTGTCGGAGCGCAGCGCCGCCTTGAGGAGGCCGAGCCCCTCGTCCATGCCGACGCTGACGAACTTCTCGGCGAGCTCCACGTCCTTGTTGACGCTGAACTTGTTGATGAGGGTGATGCTGGAGATGGCGGACATGGGGGTCACCTCCAGCCCGTCCGTCACCATGTACGTCACGAGCCCCTTCACGTACCCGCCACCCTCGTCTCCGCCGGCGCCGCCAGACGACGACGACGCGGCCTTGGGCGCGGCGGATGGCAGCACGAACGTCACCTCGGTGGCCATCGCCTGCTTGCACTGCGGGCACGCAGCCTTGGCCTCCATGGTGGCCGTGGCGCAGTAGCCGGCGCAGGTGTAGATCTTGAACCTCGCCAGCGGCGACGACGCGGCGTCCTCATCCTGGCCCTTACCAGCGCGGACGCCGCCCTGCAGCAGCAGCAGCTCGCGGGTGTCCGGGTGCAGCACCTTGGGCTGGAGCAGGTCGGCCTTGTCCTTGCCGGGGAGCAGGTAGCAGCCGCCGATGTCGTCCACGCTCTGGTACAGCCGGCCGATGCTGCCGTGCATGGCGCCGGCGGAGATGAGCTTGGCGACGGCGCCGACGGGGAGCGTGAGCAGGCTGAAGACGAAGTCGACGAACTTCTTGCCGGCCTCCGCGAACAGCACCTTCTTGGACTTGGTGTCCACAAGCAGCTTCAGCGAGATCTTGTTGGTGGAAGACATGGCTGATGGTTCCCGGCCGTCCCGGAGATGATCAATAGAGAGGATGGTATGGTGGAGGGATTTATATAGGAGGGCCTCGAGATTAAGAAGGGAGGCGAAGAGATTTGGTTGCTGGAGCAGTAATCAACTGAGGAGAAGCGTTTGCGGTTGTCCCTTTGGGTTCTCGACGAGTAATGAAGGAGTTGTTTGGGAACTGTAAACACACGGAAGCGAATCCAATTTTCCTTCAGACTAGCCACAATGGGTAGTAGTATAGACAAGTAATACTATGTTACTACCTTTATAGTGGGGAGTAACATATGTGTGGTAAAATGCAGCACTTCATTTATTAGGCTATAGACACATCTTGCCTTGATATGTGTGATGTTACTCATACTAGTGGTAACTAGCTATGGGGGTGTTTGGTTCAGAAGTCCTAGGACTTTTTCTAGTCCCAGGGACTAATCAAAAAAGACTCTCTAGTAGAGTCTTTTTCTAGTCCCTATAGAAAAAGTCCCTCCCGTTTGATTCCTAGGGACTTTTTAGGGACTTTTTCTAGTCTCTTGGACTAAAAAATCCCTGAACCAAACACCCCCTATGTTACCACTTTGATTTCTTTCTTCATTTATTGCATACTACACCATCTATTTAACCTAGATATGTGTGATGTTACTACCTATATTACTCCCACTATGGGTAGTCTCACAATCTTATTCACCTGGATCCCATCGTGTTGATAAATGAATCTGCGGTAACCAAAGAAAAAGTACTCACAAGTCGTGTAAACTTGTGAAGATGTTGGCCAATAAGCCGCGGCAGGACGCGTTGGGCGCACATGTGGGCGTGCGCTGGTTGTGTCGGACGCGTTGGGTGCGAGCTGGGGCGCGTCGGGTGCGTGGTGGGGTTGCGTTTGAGCATGCGTGTGGAGCACGGGGGTGCGCGTGTGTGCGTGGACCCAGTGTGTAGGTGTAGGGCCAGGCCGTTGGCGAGCCGTGCAGTGTGCTCTTGGGCGATCTGTTGGAGGCCCGCCGTGGACCGCGCGCGTCGGAGCACGTCGTGGGCATGAGCGGAGCGGGCGGATCGTGCGCATGAGGTCGAGAGGGCGGGGGTGCATGCCCTGGCGCTGGCTCTGGGTATAAGACCAGTGCGGTGATCGTTGTAATGGCTGTGGCGTCGAGTTCGTGCTCGAGAGAAAATATTGGCCATTCGTGCGGCAGGTGTCCGATCGCCGGAAAAGCTCTCTGTATCCACTGTGTGTCCTTCCTCCCCCCTTCTTCTCCCTCCTCGGTTCGAGCCAGAGAGAGAGAGAGGACTCCAGCGAGCTAGGTTTTAGGGTTTTGCGCCAACAATTGGCATCAGAGCGTGGTGATCACCGGCGGCCATGAGTACTCAAGGAAGTACTCAAGACATATTTATCGTTCTCTAAACTCACATGTGAGTTTCCTCCTTCTACAAAGGTTTTCCTCAAATGAGTTATCATATCACATCCCTAGTTCTGGTATGACCTAGACTAGCTAGTCATGTGTGCATCATGTTTAAATTTCATTTAAATTTGAAATGGGGATTTGTGAAACCCTCAGAAATCATTTCTGGAAATGACCCAGATAAAAATTGCTCCAAAAAGGTCCAAGAAAATGTTCATGTCTCTCTCTGAAAATATTGGTCAGAGGTAAAATTCAAACCAATATTTTTAGGAGCTCATAAATATTTATTTTTGGCCATTTGTATTAATCTAGTAATTATTTGCTTTGGATATATATTTGTTATATATATAATATATGTCCAGAAATTCTGTTAATTGGTGAGGAGTTTTGGAGCAATCCAAATAGTTCCTACAAAAATTGAGAGAAGTATATAAATGATTTAGTATTTTACTAAATCAGAACAAATGTCAGAAAAATAGAAAAGAAACAAAAATGGAAAAACTTACCTGGCGCTTACCTGCAGCCCATCTGGCGCCTCAGCTGGCCCAGAGCTGTGCGGCCCAGCTGGACCAGCCCACCAGCGCCGTCGTCCTCCTGGCCCTAGTCGGCCAGGAGTGTGGTCGGCGCACGCGCACAGCCGTGCCGCCACGCCACCTGCTTGCCTGTCCTCCCCCTAGTCGACTGGATGCCCCGCGCGCCGCCACGCGCCGCCATGCACCTCTCTCACTCTCTCTCGTTCTCCCTCCTCCCCTGGATCCCTCTCTCTCGACCCGCCCGAGCGCTGCCGTCGCCGCCGCTCACCGTTGCCGTAGCTACCGCCTCCCCCTCGCCCTCTCCTCGTGCCGAGAAGCTCCGCCACGTCTCCGTCGAGCCACGCGATGCGGGAAGCCCTGGAGAGCCGCCGTCGCCGTCGTCTTCATCTCCGGCCACCGGAGATCGTCTTCGCTGCCCCGCCGCCTCCAGTGCGTCCCCGAGCTCGCTGACGACGCAATCGAGATCGCTGTGAGCTTCTGCTCCGTTCCCCTCTCTCCGTTTCGCCATTCTCGCGTCGTAGCCCCGATCCCCACCACGGCCGTAGCTTCTCGCCGCCGTCCATGTCGCCGCCGTCGCTCAAGCCACTTCAGCCCGCAACCACATGCATCACCGTGTTCCTGGTGACGCCAGGAGGCCGTAGAGCCTCTCTTCTTGCTTCCCCGTGCACCGCAGCACCTCACCCGCACTTGGCCGTGCTCCGGCCGCCGCCGTGAGATCCGGCACCCCCGCAGCCTCCCGCTTGCTCCAAACGACGCGGACGAGGTCCAGCTCCTCGTCCGTGGTCTCCGCCGCCTAAATGGTCGCCGGAGGGTGATTCCGTGCCCCTCCGCCGCGTTCGGCCTCGCCGGCGGCTAAATGCCGGTGAGTTGACCGGGTTTGACCCCCTGTTGACCCAGATTTGACCCGTGTGGGTCAATGATAGGTGGGGCCCGCCCTGACTAATTTTTAGTTAGGTTTGGACTTAGGATTAATTAACTCTGTTAATTAACTATGACACTGACGTGTGGACCCCACACGTCAGGTTTGTCCTGGTCAGCCACGTTTGACTCGCTGACGTCATGCCACTATCATGCTGACATAGTTATTCATTTTCTGGTATTAAAATGAATCAGGAAATTCCAGAAAATGATATAAACTTCAAAAATTCATAGAAATTCAACCGTAGCTCAGATTGAAATAATTTATATATGAAAAATTATCAAAAAATCAGTCTATGCATCTGTACCAGTTTCATGCATGAAAAACCAACTTATACCTGCTGTATAGGTGAAAACACATGAATGGCATTTATAAAGGCTTATTTTGGAGTTGCATTTGAATCTTTGGTTCAAATGGACTCCATGCAAATGAATGCTAGCTGCATTAGCTCAAACAACATCACATCTACATGCCATGTTCATGCATCATATTGTTGCATATGATTGTGTATTGATTGTCGACACCGTTCCTTCTCGATAGGTCCTGCTCCGGAGAGTGCTCTATAGTACCTGTCTGTGGAGCAGTGCCCCCCTGTTGATCTACCAGGCAAGCAAAACCCCCTTGTTCATTTCGATACAATCCCACTCTCTCGCTCCTGCTCTCTTTTATTGCATTAGGACAACAACGATTCAACTGCTACTTTATGCTGCGGTAGTTGAACCCATTCCTCTGCATGACCTGTCATTGCCACAGTAAATAGTTGAAACCCACTAGCATGTGTAGGAGTTGATTGAGCCATGTTGTGTTCCTACCATGCCATGCCTGCTCTTGCTTAGAGTTGTGTCAGGTCTGATTCATTGGGAATGAATTGGAGTGTTATGCCATGTTCTGATGCTGAGAGTTAAGCGTGTGAACACGATTTGGTAAAGGTAGCGGTGAGAGGCCATGTAGGAGTACATGGTGGGTTGTCTCATTGGGACCGTCCTTAAGAACTGAGTTCTGTGTAAGTTGTCCAATGACTAGCTACTACCACACATTGGGCTCTGGGCGCTCCAAGCTCTCTCGACTTACTAACCAACTTGATCTCTGTCTAGGAGTCGCAACTAGTTTCTGGTGTTTGTAGGTAGTGTTATTTTTCTACCAAGTGGCACCCGGCAGGGTGGGCTTGGGACAGACTAGGCACAAGTGGCACGGTGTACCAAGTGGCACCCGGATGGTGGGCTTGGGAACCCTTCTCACATTGTTTGGGGCCGTGAGCGAAACCCCGGCCGGATCTCCTTGCGGATGGAACCCGAATAGACGATAAACCTGGACTAGAGTCTTGCGTGGTTAGTCAGGTCGTGGCCGACACCCTCGCCAGGCTTCCGCTTGAAGGTTGCCGAGGTACATGACGTGTACATGGCGGTAAGTGGCGAGAGCGTGTGTGAAGAAGTACACCCCTGCAGGGTTAACATGATCTATTCGAATAGCCGGGTCCGCGGTTATGGACTTCTTGGATGCTTACGTGGTACATAGACAACTTGAAGTGGATACTCTAAAATGCTCAAGACAAGTGTGAGTGCTATGGATGGCCTTCTCGTAGGGAGACGGGAATGAATCCATAGTGGTGTATTTAGATGGTGATTAGTGGACTCGTGTGCGCTTTCTTACCTCAAAGAAGTTACTCGTAGTCGTAGAATAGGTTAGCCACTGAGTCAAAGCTGGCTTGCTGCAACTGAACCCCACATTGCCTTCTTGATACTAATGCATGTATGATTGGATCTGAAGTATGTCTTGCTGAGTACCTTTGTACTCACGTTGCTTAATTCATGTTTTTGCAGATGAGACTTCTGTCTCAGTAGTAGTTTTGCATGGACTTCGTCGTCTAGCTTGTTACCTCAACTACGATCTTGTACCCTTGGGAGGGTCTTGTAGATAGTCAGGCTTCTCAGCCTTTTTCTTTTGTAGTTGTCTGTACTCAGACATGTAATGCTTCCATTGCTTGTATGCTCTGAATGATGGGTCATGAGACCCCTGTTTGTATTAACTGCTATGTGGCTCTTCTGGGCCTTTATCTATTTGAGTTGTCGAGTTATGTTTTGATGCCATGTTGTATAGCACATACTTGCGTGTTATGCGTACGTGTAATGTGTATTGCTATGTGTGGGATCCGACAACCTAGTTGTTTTTCCTTGGTAGCCTCTCTTACCGGGGAATGTCTCCTAGTGCTTCCACTGAGCCATGGTAGTCTGCTACAGCCCGGATTCCCGGAGTCCTGTTAGCCTAGTTGCTACTGCTCCGGAACACTTAGGCTGACCGGCATGTGTCCTTCTTTGTTCCTGTGTCTGTCCCTTCGGGGAAATGTCACGCGGTGTCTACCGGAGTCCTGTTAGCCTGCTAATACCCGGATTCTCCGGAGTCCTGTTAGCCCAGCTGCTACAGCCCGGATTCATTCGCTGATGACCGACACGTTCGTTGCTGGGTCATGTATGCCTGTCCCTGTAAGTTAGTGCCACTTTGGGTTTACGATTAGTCATGTCGGCCCGGGTTTTTTGTCATATGGATGCTAGCGACACTATAATATACGTGAGCCAAAAGGCGCAAATGGTCCCGGGCCAGGTAAGGTGGCACCCGTGGGAATACCATGTGTGAGGCCGCAAAGTGATATGATGTGTTACATGCTAGATCGGTGTGACTTAGGACCGGGGTCCCGACAGCTTTGGTATCAGAGCCTGAGTGCCTGTAGGATTACCAAGCCAAACTGGTCGAAGTTGAGTCTAGAAAATCTTTAGTTATGTAAGGGAATTGATTGTGGAAGGGGACGTAAGGCTCTTTTTACTCCTTATACCTCATGCCCTTCTGATCTGAGTCATCCTATCTTTCCTACGGGGTTATGGAACTAGGCTTTCTCTTTCGTCTATCAGGATCACGTGTTACTACTCCGTAGTCTCATAGGATTGGTTGATCAGAGTCATATCCCAGTTTTCGAGTACTTCCGGTGTAGTCTGTTTAGTACTATCACAGAGCCTTGAGTGATGATGTTGAGTATGGTACTACCCCATTGTTTGCAGGATGTCTCATTTTGAGCATTTTACTGCCGTTATGCCGCCAAAATTGTCCTAGGAGTTCGAGAGATACTAATTCCCTTGTGCTACATTCTCCATCCTATACTTGATGCTGACTCCGTCCTTGGTTTCATTTCTCAGGATGTCGTCAGTTAACCGAAGTTCTGTTGCTCGTAGCCTGAACCACGGAGATGGTAGGGATGAGGATCCTCCCGACCAGTCTTCGTTGGTAGAGTTCATGTTAGAGATGGAGAGGAACAAGCGAGAGTCTAACCACTTGTTAGCATGGATTGAGCAGAACACCGCCCATCAGCGTAATGAGTTGGTTTCCATCCCCGACTTCATTGGTCCGAACCCACCCACCTTCCATCATTCCATAGAGCCACTCGATGCAGATGACTGGCTCCGTAGTATCACTCATAAGCTGCGTTCTGCGAACGTAGCTGAAGGTGACAAGGTCACTTATGCTGCATATCACCTGGAAGGTCCTGCTAGTCTTTGGTGGCAGAACTATGAGGCTATGCTTCTAGTTGGCCAGATACCTACTTGGAGAGATTTCACTGAGGCTTTTCGTGAGCATCACATTCCTCAGGCTCTCATTGACCGCAAGAGAGAAGAATTCTGTAGTTTCACCCAGGGTAAGATGGCTGTTGATGCTTACAATAGAGAGTTTGAGAACCTCGCCCGCTATGCTACAGAGGAGGTGTCCACTAACGCCAAGAAGCAGGCTAGGTTTCGGAAGGGTCTCAATCCCAAGTTGCATCGTGATCTTCACTTGCACCATTGTGATACATTCCAGGCTCTTGTGAACAAGGCTATTAATGCAGAGACAGCTCAGCTTACTTATGAGCAGTCTCGTAAGCACACCCGTGATTTGGGTTCTTCCTCCGGTTCTAGTTCTCAGAAGCGCCAGATTTGGGTTCCGAACTCCGCTCTTCCACCCGGATATTCACCGAGGCCATCTTATGTGGCACCTCACCCAGTTCAGCAGTATGCTCCACCCAGGCCTATTGGTAGACCGCTTGTCAATGCGGGTCCACGTCCAACTTCAGGGACTTGCTTCACATGCGGAGAGCCAGGACACTATGCACGACTGCTCTCAGGACAGTTATGCTCCACCCCAGCCCGAGAAGTCTGTTGGCCGTGGTAAGGCATCACACAAGATGATCAATGTCAAGTCAGCTCCCACTGAACGTGGACGTGTGCATCACGTCTCAGCTAAAGACGCTCATGATGATCCGGATGTCGTTCTTGGTACACTCCTTGTCAACTGTCATCCATCATCGGTTCATTTCGTTACCGGAGCATCTCACTCCTTCATTTCTGAAAGCTATGCCAGCTTGCACAACATATCATTTTGTGATATGCCCTCTCCACTAGTCATTCAAACTCCTGGATCCAAATGGCAAACTTCTAGTGTAAGCCATGGCAATGAAATCCTTGTTGACAGACTTGTATTCCTTGCCAAGATTGATTGTTACACCAGGTCTGTTCAACTTACACACCCATCTGGCAAGATAGTCACTGTCTCCACTAGAGTTGCAAAGCGTCAGCTCTATTCTCTTAATGCCAGCCCTCTTCCAGACCTTGAGGATATCCCGGTAGTCCGTGACTTTCTGGATGTCTTTCCAGAAGAACTGCCAGGTGTTCCACCTGACAGAGATGTAGAGTTTGTCATAGATCTTATCCCAGGAACCGCCCCAATTTCTAGGAGACCTTACAAGATGGCACCCTTAGAGCTAGCTGAGCTTAAGAAACAACTTGATGAGTCCTTGCAAAAGGGTTTCATCCGTCCTAGTTCTTCTCCCTGGGCTTGTCCCGTCCTCTTCATCAAGAAGAAGGATGGTACGGATCGGATGGTTGTAGATTATCGTCCTGTTAATTTGGTCACGATAAAGAACAAATATCCGCTCCCCAGGATCAACGATCTGTATGATCAGCTTGCTGGATTCTCAGTCTTTTCCAAGATGGATTTGAGGTTAGGCTACCACCAAATCAAGATTAGAAACGGGGACATTCCTAAGACGGCTTTTGTCACTCGTTATGGCCAGTACGAGTACACCGTTATTGACGGAAATATGCCCTAGAGGAAATAATAAAGTTATTATTTATTTCCTTATATCATGATAAATGTTTACTATTCATGCTAGAATTGTATTAACCGGAAACATGATACATGTGTGAATACATAGACAAACAGAGTGTCACTAGTATGCCTCTACTTGACTAGCTCGTTAATCAAAGATGGTTAAGTTTCCTAACCATGGACGAAGAGTTGTTATTTGAGTAACGGGATCACATCATTAGGAGAATGATGTGATTGACTTGACCCATTCCGTTAGCTTAGCACTCGATCGTTTAGTATGTTGCTATTGCTTTCTTCATGACTTATACATGTTCATATGACTATGAGATTATGCAACTCCCGTTTACCAGAGGAACACTTTGTGTGCTACCAAACGTCACAACATAACTGGGTGATTATAAAGGTGCTCTACAGGTGTCTCCGAAGGTACTTGTTGGGTTGGCGTATTTCGAGATTAGGATTTGTCACTCCGATTGTCGGAGAGGTATCTCTGGGCCCACTCGGTAATGCACATCACTTAAGCCTTGCAAGCATTGCAACTAATGAGTTAGTTGCGGGATGATGTATTACGGAACAAGTAAAGAGACTTGCCGGTAACGAGATTGAACTAGGTATTGAGATACCAACGATCGAATCTCGGGCAAGTAACATACCGATGACAAAGGGAACAACGTATGTTGTTATGCGGTCTGACCGATAAATATCTTCGTAGAATATGTGGGAGCCAATATGAGCATCTAGGTTCCGCTATTGGTTATTGACTGGAGACATGTCTCGGTCATGTCTACATAGTTCTTGAACCCGTAGGGTCCGCACGCTTAACGTTTCGATGACAGTTATATTATGAGTTTATATGTTTTGATGTACCGAAGATTGTTAGGAGTCCCGGATGTGATCACGGTCATGACGAGGAGTCTCGAAATGGTCGAGACATGAAGATTGATATATTGGAAGCCTATATTTGGATATCGGAAGTGTTCCGGGTGAAATCGGGATTTTACCGGAGTACCGGAACCCCACGGGGGTTAATGGGCCATAGTGGGCCTTAGTGGAGATGAGGAGAGGCGGCCAGGGCAAGGGCCGCACGCCCCTCCCCCTTAGTCCGAATAGGACAAGGAGAGGGGGGCGGCGCCCCCCTTTCCTTCCTGTCCTCCACCTCTTTCCCCCTTCTCCTATTCCAACAAGGAAGGGAGGGAGTCCTACTCTCGGTGGGAGTAGGACTCCTCCTGGTGCGCCTCCTCCCTGGCCGGCCGCACCTCCCCCCTTTGCTCCTTTATATACGGGGGCAGGGGGGCACCACAAGGACACAACAATTGATCGCTTGATCTTTTAGCCGTGTGCGGTGCCCCCCTCCACCATAGTCCACCTCGATAATACTGTAGCGGTGCTTGGGCGAAGCCCTGCGTCGGTAGAACATCATCATCATCACCACGCCGTCGTGCTGACGAAACTCTCCCTCAACACTCGGCTGAATCGGAGTTCGAGGGACGTCATCGGGCTGAACGTGTGCTGAACTCGGAGGTGCCGTGCGTTAGGTACTTGATCGGTCAGATCGTGAAGACGTACGACTACATCAACCGCGTTGTGCTAACGCTTCCGCTTTCGGTCTACGAGGGTACGTGGACAACACTCTCCCCTCTCGTTGCTATGCATCACCATGATCTTGCGTGTGCGTAGGAAACTTTTTGAAATTACTACGTTCCCCAACAGTGGCATCCGAGCCAGGTTTTATGTGTTGATGTTATATGCACGAGTAGAACACAAGTGAGTTGTGGGCGATATAAGTCATACTGCTTACCAGCATGTCATACTTTGGTTCGGCGGTATTGTTGGATGAAGCGGCCTGGACCGACATTACGCGTACGCTTACGCGAGACTGGTTCTACCGACGTGCTTTGCACACAGGTGGCTGGCGGGTGTCAGTTTCTCCAACTTTACTTGAACCGAGTGTGGCTACGCCCGGTCCTTGCGAAGGTTAAAACAACACCAACTTGACAAACTATCGTTGTGATTTTGATGCGTAGGTAAGAACGGTTCTTGCTAAGCCCGTAGCAGCCACGTAAAACTTGCAAGAATAAAGTAGAGGACGTCTAACTTGTTTTTGCAGGGCATGTTGTGATGTGATATGGTCAAGACATGATGCTAAATTTTATTGTATGAGATGATCATGTTTTGTAACCGAGTTATCGGCAACTGGCAGGAGCCATATGGTTGTCGCTTTATTGTATGCAATGAAATCGCCCTGTAATGCTTTACTTTATCACTAAGCGGTAGCGATAGTCATAGAAGCATAAGATTGGCAAGACGACAACGATGCTACGATGGAGATCAAGGTGTCGCGCCCGTGACGATGGTGATCATGATGGTGCTTCGGAGATGGAGATCACAAGCACAAGATGATGATGGCCATATCATATCACTTATATTGATTGCATGTGATGTTTATCTTTTATGCATCTTATCTTGCTTTGATTGACGGTAGCATTATAAGATGATCCCTCACTAAATTATCAAAGTATAAGTGTTCTCCCTGAGTATGCACCGTTGCGAAAGTTCTTCGTGCTGAGACACCACGTGATGATCGGATGTGATAGGCTCTACGTTCAAATACAATGGGTGCAAAACAGTTGCACACGTGGAATACTCAGGTTAAGCTTGACGAGCCTAGCATATAACAGATATGGCCTCGGAACACGGAGACTGAAAGGTCGAGCGTGAATCATATAGTAGATATGATCAACATAGTGATGTTCACCGTTGAAACTACTCCATCTCACGTGATGATCGGACATGGTTTAGTTGATATGGATCACGTGATCATTTAGAGGATTAGAGAGATGTCTATCTAAGTGGGAGTTCTTAAGTAATATGATTAATTGAACTTAAATTTATCATGAACTTAGTCCTGATAGTATTTTGCAAATTATGTTGTAGATCAATAGCTCGCGTTGTTGCTTCCCTATGTTTATTTTGATATGTTCCTAGAGAAAAATTATGTTGAAAGATGTTAGTAGCAATGATGCGGATTGGATCCGTGATCTGAGGATTATCCTCATTGCTTCACAGAAGAATTATGTCCTTGATGCACCGCTAGGTGACAGACCTATTGCAGGAGCAGATGCAGACATTATGAACGTTTGGCTAGCTCAATATGATGACTACTTGATAGTTTAGTGCACCATGCTTAACGGCTTAGAATCGGGACTTCAAAGACGTTTTAAATGTCATGGACCATATGAGATGTTCTAGGAGTTGAAGTTAATATTTCAAGCAAATACCCGAGTTAAGAGATATGAAGTCTCCAACAAATTCTATAGCTAAAAGATGGAGGAGAATAGCTCAAGCAGTGAGCATGTGCTCAGATTGTCTGGGTACTACAATCGCTTGAATCAAGTGGGAGTTAATCTTCCAGATAAGATAGTGATTGGCAGAATTCTCTAGTCACCATCACCAAGTTAGTAGAACTTCGTGATGAACTATAATATGCAAGGGATAACGGAAACAATTCCCAAGCTCTCGTGATGCTGAAATCGACGAAGGTAGAAATCAAGAAAAACATCAAGTGTTGATGGTTGACGAGACCACTAGTTTCAAGAAAACGGCAAAGGGAAGAAGGGGAACTTCAAGAAGAACGACAAGCAAGTTGCTGCTCAAGTGAAGACGCCCAAGTCTGGTCCAAAGCCTAAGACTAAGTGCTTCTACTGCAAAGGGACTGGTCACTGGAAGCGGAACTACCCCAAGTATTTGGCGGATAAGAAGGATGGCAAAGTGAACAAAGGTATATTTGATATACAGATTATTGATGTGTATTTTACAAGTGTTCGTAGAAACCCCTCGGTATTTGATACTGGTTCAGTTACTAAGAGTAGTAACTCGAAATAGGAGTTGCAGAATGAACAGAGACTAGTTAAGGGTGAAGTGACGATGTGTGTTGGAAGTGGTTCCAAGATTGATATGATCATCATCGCACGCTCCCTACACTTTTGGGATTAGTGTTGAACCTAAATAAGTGTTATTTGGTGTTTGCGTTGAGCATGAATATGATTTGATCATGTTTATTGCAATACGGTTATTCATTTAAGTTAGAGAATAATTGTTGTTCTATTTACATGAATAAAACCTTCTATGGTCATACACCCAATGAAAATGGTTTGTTGGATCTCGATCGTAGTGATACACATATTCATAATATTGAAGCCAAAAGATGCAAAGTTAATAATGATAGTGCAACTTATTTGTGGCACTACCGTTTAGATCATATTGGTGTAAAGCGCATGAAGAAACTCCATGCTGATGGGATTTTGGAATCACTAGATTATGAATCACTTGATGCTTGAGAACCATGCCTCTTGGGCAAGATGACTAAAACGCCGTTCTCCGGAACAATGGAGCAAGCAACAGATTTGTTGGAAATTATACATACTGATGTATGTGGTCCAATGAATATTGAGGCTCGTAGCAGGTATCATTATTTTCTAACCTTCACAGATGATTTGAGCAGATATGGGTATATCTACTTAATGAAACAGAAGTCTAAAACATTTGAAAAGTTCATATAATTTCAGAGTGAAGTGGAAAATCATCGTAACAAGAAAATAAAGTTTCTACGATCTGATCGTGGAGAAGAGTATTTGAGTTACGAGTTTGGTCTTCAGTTAAAACAATGTGAAATAGTTTCACTGCTCACGCCACCTGGAACACCATAGTGTAATGGTGTGTCCGAACATCGTAACCGTACTTTATTAGATATGGTGCAATCTATGATGTCTCTTACCGATTTACCACTATCGTTTTGGGGTTATGCATTAAAGACATCTGCATCCACGTTAAAAATGGCACCGTCTAAGTCCGTTGAGACGACACAATATGAACTATGGTTTGGCAAGAAACCAAAGTTGTCGTTTCTTAAAGTTTGGGGTTGTGATGCTTATATGAAAAAGTTTCATCCTGATAAGCTCAAACCCAAATCAGAGAAATATGTCTTCATAGGATACCCAAAGGAGACTGTTGGGTACACCTTCTATCACAGATCCGAAGGCAAGACATTCGTTGCTAAGAATGGATCCTTTCTAGAGAAGGAGTTTCTCTCGAAAGAAGTGAGTGGGAGGAAAGTAGAACTTGATGAGGTAACTGTACCTGCTCCCTTATTGGAAAGTAGTTCATCACAGAAATCTGTTCCTGTGACTCCTACACCAATTAGTGAGGAAGCTAATGATGATGATCATGTAACTTCAGATCAAGTTACTACCGAACCTCGTAGGTCAACCAGAATGAAATCCGCACCAGAGTGGTACGGTAATCCAGTTCTGGAGGTCATGTTACTTGACCATGACGAACCTACGAACTATGAGGAAGCGATGGTGAGCCCAGATTCTGCAAAATGGCTTGAGGCCATGAAATCTGAGATGGGATCCATGTATGAGAACAAAGTGTGGACTTTGGTTGACTTGCCCGGTGATCGGCAAGCCATAGAAAATAAATGGATCTTCAAGAGGAAGACGGGCGCTGATAGTAGTGTTACTATCTACAAAGCTAGACTTGTCGAAAAAAGGTTTTTGACAAAGTTCAAGGTGTTGACTACGATGAGATTTTCTCACTCGTAGCGATGCTTAAGTCTGTCCGAATCATTTTAGCAAATTGCCACATTTTATGAAATCTGGCAAATGGATGTCGAAACTACATTCCTTAATGGATTTCTTAAAGAAGAGTTGTATATAATGCAACCAAAAGGTTTTGTCAATCCTAAAGGTGCTAACAAAATATGCAAGCTCCTGCAATCCATCTATGGACTGGTGCAAGCATCTCGGAGTTGGAATATACGCTTTGATAAGTTTATCAAAGCATATAGTTTTATACAGACTTGCGGTGAAGCCTGTATCTAAAAGAAAGTGAGTGGGAGCACTATAGCATTTCTGATAAGTATATGTGAATGACATATTGTTGATCGGAAATAATGTAGAATTATTCTGCAAAGCATAAAGGAGTATTTGAATGGAGTTTTTCAAAGAAGGACCTCGGTGAAGCTGCTTACATATTGAGCATCAAGATCTATAGAGATAGATCAAGACGCTTGATATATTTTTTCAATGAGTACATACCTTGACAAGATTTTGAAGTAGTTCAAAATGGAACAGTCAAAGAAAGAGTTTCTTGCCTGTGTTACAAGGTGTGAAATTGAGTAAGACTCAAAGCCCGACCACGGTAGAAGATAGAAAGAGAATGAAAGTCATTCCCTATGCCTTGGCCATAGGTTCGATAAAGTATGCCATGCTGTGTACCAGATCTATTGTATACCCTACCACTGAGTTTGGCAAGGGAGTACAATAGTGATCTAGGAGTAGATCACTGGACAGCGGTCAAAATTATCCTTAGTGGAATAAGGATATGTTTCTCGATTATGGAGGTGAAAAAAGGTTCGTCGTAAAGGGTTACGTCAATGCAAGTTTTTGACACTGATGACTCTAAGTCTCAATCTGGATACATACTGAAAGTGGGAGCTATTAGCGTGCAGAGCATTGTAGACATAGAATTTGCAAAATACTTACGGATCTGAATGTGACAGACCCGTTGACTAAAATTATCTCACAAGCAAAACATGATCACACCTTAGTACTCTTTGGGTGTTAATCACATAGCGATGTGAACTAGATTACTGACTCTAGTAAACCCTTTGGGTGTTGGTCACATATCGATGTGAACTATGGGTGTTAATCACATGGTGATGTGAACTATTGGTGTTAAATCACATGGCGATGTGAACTAGATTATTGACTCTAGTGCAAGTGGGAGACTGAAGGAAATATGCCCTAGAGGCAATAATAAAGTTATTATTTATTTCCATATATCATGATAAATGTTTATTATTCATGCTAGAATTGTATTAACCGGAAACATGATACATGTGTGAATACATAGACAAACAGAGTGTCACTAGTATGCCTCTACTTGACTAGCTCGTTAATCAAAGATGGTTAAGTTTCCTAACCATGGACAAAGAGTTGTTATTTGATTAACGGGATCACATCATTAGGAGAATGATGTGATTGACTTGACCCATTCCGTTAGCTTAGCACTCGATCATTTAGTATGTTGCTATTGCTTTCTTCATGACTTGTACATGTTCCTATGACTATGAGATTATGCAACTCCCGTTTACCGGTGGAACACTTTGTGTGCTACCAAACGTCACAACGTAACTGGGTGATTATAAAGGTGCTCTACAGGTGTCTCCGAAGGTACTTGCTGGGTTGGCGTATTTCGAGATTAGGATTTGTCACTCCGATTGTCGGAGAGGTATCTCTGGGCCCACTCGGTAATGCACATCACTTAAGCCTTGCAAGCATTGCAACTAATGAGTTAGTTGCGGGATGATGTATTACGGAACGAGTAAAGAGACTTGCCGGTAATGAGATTGAACTAGGTATTGAGATACCGACGATCGAGTCTCGGGCAAGTAACATACCGATGACAAAGGGAACAACGTATGTTGTTATGCGGTCTGACCGATAAAGATCTTCGTAGAATATGTGGGAGCCAATATGAGCATCCATGTTCCTCTATTGGTTATTGACCGGAGACGTGTCTCGGTCATGTCTACATAGTTCTCGAACCCGTAGGGTCCGCACGCTTAACGTTTCGATGATAGTTATATTATGAGTTTATATGTTTTGATGTACCGAAGGTTGTTCGGAGTCCCGGATGTGACCACGGACATGACGAGGAGTCTCGAAATGGTTGATACATGAAGATTGATATATTGGAAGCCTATATTTGGATATCGGAAGTGTTCCGGGTGAAATCAGAATTTTACCGGAGTACCGGAGGGGTTACCGAAACCCCCCGGGGGTTAATGGGCAATAGTGGGCCTTAGTGGAGATGAGGAGAGGCGGCCAGGGCAAGGGCCGCGCGCCCCTCCCCCCTAGTCCGAATAGGACAAGGAGAGGGGGGCGGCGCCCCCCCTTTCCTTCCTCTCCTCCACCTCTTTCCCCTTCTCCTATTCCAACAAGGAAGGGAGGGAGTCCTATTCCTGGTGGGAGTAGGACTCCTCCTGGCGCGCCTCCTCCCTGACCAGCCGCACCTCCCCCCTTTGCTCCTTTATATACGGGGGCAGGGGGGACCACAAGGACACAACAATTGATCGCTTGATCTTTTAGCCGTGTGCGGTGCCCCCCCACCATAGTCCACCTCGATAATACTGTACCGGTGCTTAGGCGAAGCTGTGACGCCCCCGATTTGACCGTACACTAATCATGCATGCAATGTGTACGACCAAGATCAGGGACTCACGGGAAGATATCACAACACAACTCTAAAACATAAATAAGTCATACAAGCATCATAATACAAGCCAGGGGCCTCGAGGGCTCGAATACAATTGCTCGATCACAGACGAGTCAGCGGAAGCAACAATATCTGAGTACAGACATAAGTTAAACAAGTTTGCCTTAAGAAGGCTAGCACAAAAGTAGCAACGATCGAAAAGGCAAAGCCCCCTGCCTGGGATCCTCCTAACTACTCCTGATCGTCGTCAGCGGGCTGCACGTAGTAGTAGGCACCTCCAGTGTCGTAGGTGTCGTCGTCGATGGTGGCGTCTGGCTCCTGGACTCCAACATCTGGTTGCGATAACCAGATAGAAAGGAAAGGGGGAAAAGAGGGAGAGAAGCAACCGTGAGTACTCATCCAAAGTACTCGCAAGCAAGGAGCTATACTACATATGCATGGGTATATGTGTAAAGGGGCATATCAGTGGACTAAACTGCAGAATGCCAGAATAAAAGGGGGATAGCTAGTCCTGTCGAAGACTACGCTTCTGGCCATCTCCATCTTGTAGCATGTAGAAGAGAGTAGATTGAAGTCCTCCAAGTAGCATCGCATAGCATAATCCTACCCGGCAATCCCCTCCTCGTCGCCCTGTTAGAGAGCGATCACCGGGTTGTATCTGGCACTTGGAAGGGTGTATTTTATTCAGTATCCAGTTCTAGTTGTCATAAGGTCAAGGTACAACTCCGGGTCGTCCTTTTACCGAGGGACACGGCTATTCGAATAGATAAACTTCCCTGCAGGGGTGCACCACATAACCCAACACGCTCGATCCCATTTGGCCGGACACACTTTTCTGGGTCATGCCCGGCCTCGTAAGATCAACACGTCGTAGCCCCACCTAGGCTCAACAGAGAGGTCAGCACACCGGTCTAACCCTATGCGCGCAGGGGTCTGGGCCCATCGCCCTATGCACACCTGCACGTTGCGTACGCGGCCGGAAGCAGACCTAGCCTAGTGGCGTTCCAGTCCAATCCGGCGCGCGCCACTCAGTTGCTGACGTCAAAAGAGCTTCGGCTGATACCACGACGTCGGGATAGCCATAACTACTCCCACGTAGATGGTTAGTGCGTATAGACCAAATGGCCAGACTCAGATCAAATACCAAGATCTCGTTAAGCGTGTTAAGTATCCGCGAACGCCGACCAGGGCCAGGCCCACCTCTCACCTAGGCGGTCTCAACCTGCCCTGTCGCTCCGCCACAAAGATCCACTTGCGGGTACTCCTACGAGCCGACCCGACTTTAGTCATCACATGTGTCATGTATGTAGTATATAAGTATATACCCGTGATCACCGCCCAGGTGATCACGGCCCGATAGTATAGCACAGCAGACGGACAAGAATGTAGGGCCACTGATGGAAATCTAGCATCCTATACTAAGCATGTAGGATTGCAGGTAAAGGTATCAACAGTAGTAGCAAGGATAGGCTATGCATCAGGATAGGATATCGAAAAGCAGTAACATGCTACACTACTCTAATGCAAGCAGTATAGAGCAGAATAGGCGATATCTGGTGATCAAGGGGGGGGCTTGCCTGGTTGCTCTGGCAAGGAGGAGGGGTCGTCAACTCCGTAGTCGAACTGGGCAGCAGAAGTGTCGGTCTCGTAGTCTACCAGAGAGAAGAGGGGAAAGAAACAGTAAATACAATGCAAACATAAGCATGACGATGCGTGACATGACAGTGAGCGGTGCTAGGGGTGTCCTAACGCGACAGTAGGGGGTACCGGTGAAGGGGGGAACATTCGGGAGGTATTCCCGATGTTTCGCGTTTTCGGACGGTCGGACCGGAGGGGGAAAGTTGCTAGTTCGATAGGTTAGGGAGGTGTGGTGGATGAACGGACTGCGTATTCGGATTCGTCTCATCGTTCTGAGCAACTTTCATATAGAAAACATTTTCATCCGAGTTACGGTTTAAAAGATATGAATTTTCAAAGTTTATTTGAATTTCTGGAATTATTTATATTCAGCAAAAATGAATTATGACGTCAGCATGAGGCAATGCTGACGTCAGCAGGTCAACAGGTCGGCTGACCAGTCAAACCAGACAGGTGGGTCCAGTGGGACCCACATGTCAGCCTCTGTTAGTCTAATATTTAGTTAAACTAATCTAACAGTATAATTAGAGGGGTGGGCCCCATATGTCAGTGAGTGATTAGTTAATTTAATTATTTTTATTTATAAAACATTTTCTTTTTCTTTTCTTTTTTTATATTTTTGCGGCGGGACCCGCATGTCAGTGACTGGGCCTGCCCAGTCAGCAGTTGACTGGGTCAACCCAGTCAACTGGGGCCCGTGGGGGCCACTGGCAGGGGCACTGGGGTGGCCCCAGGCCAGCCACGTCGGCGGCCGGCGCCGGAGCAACGCCGGCGACCAAACGCACGGCGGCGCGGCTCGGGAGGGGTA